>NC_092057.1:25721613-25864113 GCF_039877785.1 Chaetodon trifascialis | reverse complement strand
AATAGGTATTACAACCTCAGTCTTGCATTAAAGGCCCTGTTTACACCTGCCAATAACATGCATCTTGGGTGATCTGATCACAAGTGGGCAGCTGAGCCACACAGCTGTTCACAGCTGTGTCTGTCGTGCATCTCCAACGTGTCCAGCTGACCACTTGCATTCAGATTTTGTTACTGTCTATGTTACTTCCACTAGATGGTCAAAGCACTGCTCGCACAGAGATTACATGTTGCCATGTTTGTTTCACAGTGGCAGCAGCTCTTTGGAATGAGCAGTATTCAATCTGACATGCTTAACTACTACTTTAAACATGGTTTTACAACAGATTAAATACTTTACTTGCTTGCTGATTCACATGGGATTGTACCAAGGAAACACACCCTTTGCAAAATGAGTGTGTCCAGCTTTGGAAAGACCCTCTTGACAAACTGAGAGAAGACGACTATTTCTACTTCTTAGGCAAGTCCTTGATCCAGTTTTGCTTCCTTCAAACAATCCAGGTTTTTTGTTTCTTTGTTTTTTCCACAGTTTGATATAATAGCAATATTAGTTGCACTGCAGCAAATTACATTTTTGCATGCATTTATATTTCTGTGCAAACCCATCATATTTGACATAGAGACTAAAAGAAACAAAACGGGTTAGGACCACTGGATTATACACACTGAAGATGTTGTAGAAGCCATTTTATAATGGTCTTTATTAGTTCAGTTTTACAGTGAATTTGAGTTTCATCTAATTTAAGTGGACAGTAAATTATTAATTGCATTATGTTATGAATATTAAGGAAAGAAAACTATTTATTCTTCTCTTAGCTTGAATTTATCTTAGTAATATTTGGTTATGGTGGAGTATCTAATCATGGCCAGGCACAGATGGTGTGGTTGTTCCTTACCGCAGTGAAGTTAGTTTTAAGTTGGTTATTGACAGACATTCGCTCCTAAGGCACTCCATGTAAAAATTAATAATAATTATTTGGAGATTTAAAATGTAAAACCAAGAGGTGTATCTCATGCAGCCAGGGGAGTACTATCATCCCACACTGATTTTGAGTCAATTGGTCACATGAAGCTATTGAGCTAAAATGCTATATCTGAAAAATTACTAATAATTATTTGGAGATTTAAAATGTAATACCAAGAGGTGTATCTCATGCAGCCAGTGGAGTATAATCCCACACTGATTTTGAGTCCATTGATAAGTGAGATTTTGTTGCACTTTTTTATGTCCCCCCCCCCATCGTTTCTAGATAGGCTATTCTTTTTACATTGTACATCGTTTTGTAATTTTTAATTAATTAGTGATACAGTGCTGAGCACTGAACACAGCAGGGGCGAAGCCCCTGCTGTGTTCAGTGCGAAGCACTGAACACTATTGTTCTTCTGTGCGCTTCTTCTTCTTCTTCAACTTATTTTTATTTTTCATCTTCCGTACTTTTTTCGGTTCGCTACTAGTCAAAAACGATAGCGAGCACCCAGGCGAATTATATATCAAAACGTGCGGCTCGATCGGACTCGGTCTGCTATTATTTTTCTCTACAGAATACGCTTTTTTCGCGTCGTAAGACGCGAAAAACGCACGAAAAAATCCCATTCAAAGTAAATGGGAGAAGGTGAAAAACGCGAAAAAATCTCCCCCTTTTTCAAAGGGCTACTGCTCCGGCATACGTTCGCCTAGAGACGCCATTCCAACTGTAAAACGTAGACATAAGTCTCGTCTATTGGTGTATTAAGTCTCGTTTTGATAGGTCGTATAGTTTTTGAGCAGTCGTCGCTCAATGACCATGAGCGTTTTGGGAGAAATTGTGAGTTTATAATGGGTGTGTATTGCACGGAATGTTCGCGCTAGAGTGGAGGGGATTAACTGCCAGAGTGGAGAGAAGCTCTGAAAATTGTATGAAACTTTCATCTTTCCACGCTCCTCCAAAGCACAAATTACGCTGTATGTGCGCAAAACTTTCCAAGGTTGTAGTGCCGCTTGCGCTGATTCTCACAATGTGCCCGGCTAAGCGATAGGACTTACGGTTTTTGAGTTCTCAGCCTCTGAGCGAGGAGAGCGCCTCTGACCTTGCCCATAAGGTCCAATACAAACCAAAAACAGGAGAGACAGAAACCAGCCGTTTTTTAACTCGCTCTAAAATCCGCATTTTTCAGCCCAGCGAAAAAAGAAAGTGATCAGAGTGTACAGCAAAGCCTTGTGGCTCTCACGGTGAAGAAATTTCGGCAATAGGAGTTTCGGTGTCGGCGTGAGAAGCGTTTGTTCGGAGGGTGCGCAGAGGCAAAATTCAGACGTTTCTCAGAGTCTCGCAGACCCGCAGGTGGCCTGATCTCAAGTTGCCATGGCAACCTCTGAGCCTAATTGCCTCTCCCACACACACACATATGTAGCATGAGCTGCAGCTGTGCAGCTCAGTCAAATGATCAGTTCTCCATTAAGCTCTATAGTGACATGCTAACCAGCCACAGCCAAGCTACCTACTGGTGAGTTGTATGTGTTAGTGATGTAATGAGTGATGTTGGCCTGTTAGCGTTAGCCACAATGCTAACATGCTAATGCTAACATGAGGTCCTATGAACTTGTTGGTGCCTGGAGGTATACCTGTTGATGTCGGTTTGGTGTGCTAACATGCTAATGTTAGCATGCTAATGCTAATATGCTAACTTAGGCTAAAATGAATCTTGAAGGCGTTCTAATAATGGTTCAGAGGTTTTTAATGTGTTATTTGACATGCTAATTTAGCATGTTAATGCTAACATGCTAACATATGTTAAAATGATTGGTAAAGGCATTCTAAGGGTGTTTCAGACCTTTTCAATGTGTTTTTTGACATGCTAATGTCAGCTTAGCATTGTCGCCGATGCTGAAATGGGGTCCTATGAACGGGTTTGACTTTGATATCGGGCTGCCGTGCTAATAGCCACGCGCACGGGCCGGCGTTTGGCACACGGCCCGGCGTTTGCGCACTGTATCACTCTCCAAATTTCCCGCCGAGGGGAATTTGTCTAGTTTACATTAGAAGTTCAGCTCAATAGCTACCAAGTCATGTGACCAAAGGACTCAAAATCAGTGCGGGATTATGGCACTCCCCTGGCTGCATGAGATACACCTCTTGGTTTTACATTTTACACCTTTTTTCATTTTTTATTAATTTTTCAGATGTAAATATTAGCATTTTAGCTCAATAGCTCCCAGTTCATGTGACCAATTGACTCAAAATCAGTGTGGGATGATGCTACTCCACTGGCTGCATGAGATACACCTCTTGGTTTTACATTTTAAATCTCCAAACAATTATGATTAATTTTTTACATGGAGTGCCTTAGGAGCGAATGTCTGTCGAATATCCAACTTATAACTAACTTCACTGCGGTTTGGTACTTTTGCTCTATGAAGGTGAAGAGCGTCACGGCAAATGTTTTTTGACCATTAATTTTTTGATCATGAATTATGCCTTTGGACTCTCTGTGGTCATGGATTCGCATTAATAATGGGAATTGTGGAACTAATGTGAAAATAAAGGAACACTAAGAACGGATCCGTGAAGTTGTTTTCATATTGTGGACTGTGGATACGTGTCAAATCACGAGACTGCTCCTTTCACCTAAGTGGCAATTTTATCTTCAGGGAAAATTGACACTACAGATGTGTTTCATATCTGTGTGGATTTAAAGTCAGAGGATAATCTAGGAAATTAACAAATGAGGTGTATGAAACAGTTAATGGATGTGGAACTTGCACAGCTGATCAATGAATTAGATCTAGATCATTTACTTTTCTGGGCCTGTGCTCCATTTTATATTTCAGAAATATACAAAAAACTGCACATGTTGCATTTGAGCTGCAATTTATCCAGAGTTGTTGCAACAGGGATCCTTTAATAATAACCCATCTGTGGGTTTACAGGATGGCTGAAAATGCCAAACTAAGTTTACAGCATTGAAACATACCACCTAAAATAACATGTTCTTAAACCGAAGACAATGCTGATTAAAATAAATGGCAAAAGCAAAAAAACAAACAAACAAACGAACAAAAAAAACCCAGCACGTTAACATTGGACGTCGTATGGACGCCCAGATCATGTCCATATTGCGTCCGTCCGTCCAAGACCAAGTCACCCAAGGCTGATTCATATGTTTGTATTTTTAAAGCATTTAAAGCGTGTTTTGCACATGTTAAAGGATTGGAGGGGCGGGCTTCCCGGCTTTCATGTTCTGCTATGTTTGTATCTTTGCAATAGCATTTAAAGTATGCTGTGAAAATGTTTGCATATTTTTACAATAAAAATAGTGATAGATTCAAATTGAGCAATAGGAAAATAACCTGGAACAGTATGCCACCTTCTACAATGGGGCTACAGTTATGCATACAAACTAGAAGCAGCACAGTATAAAATCAATGTCTAAAATGAGTAATAATTTGACGTAGAAAAGACGTCCACAAGGACCACATTTGGACGTAAAAAAGACGTCCCCCAAAGACCACATTAGGACTAGGAATAGCTCCCATATGGACATAACGTCACAAATCAACGTTTAAAAGACGTCTAAAAAAGATGTCGTCTGGAGTAACGTTCTGCACCTTCAGATGACCCGATTTAGACGTCCAAAAATAACTTTAAAAAGACGTCGTATGGACACCCCTTTGCGCAGAGCTGTAGTGCTTCCTTCATGAGCTAAAAATCTAAAAAATACATGAACCTCTGATCGCAGTCCAGTTCCTGTTGGCTGAAACATTAACATCTTAAACAATGTCCATTACCAACAATTCCTCTGACCTTACAATGTAATGTCAGTGTATGAATCAGTACACAACCAGTACTCCACCAAGTACTTACAAAGTACTTGCAGTATAATTTGTTTCTCCTTTCCTCTCCTTTCCTCTAAAGTACTCGGTAGGTACCTACTACTTACACAACTCCTTTCGCTAATGCACGGATCAGACTACACCGTGTCTTTGTCTTTGACGATGGTCACCTTGTCAGATCAAACCATCACAGTGCCATAAACTCTTGCCGTGTCTTGGTTGGGTGACTGGTAAGACGACATGAAATACCCCAACTAATCACAGCAGCAGTAAAAAGGACAAACTTGGGCAATTAGGGAACGAAAGGATATAAGGGTGTCACACGCAGATACTGACTAGGATTGCATTACACAAATGTTAAAAAAAAAAAATCTAAAACACGCACATTGCAGCTTTAACTCCCCTCACTTGAAATCTATAACCAATCTTGTAACCTGAATTCTGAATGAACAAGTGCGCTGAAAGCTCGCCACCCCAGACCTGGTCAACTGTCTTTGCCAGCAGCGCACCGCTGGGCAAGTGGATTTTCGTAAAACGGCGGAGTCGTGCGCTCACGTCACCAACACCTCACAGGCAGGTTTCCACAGTGTCTGGCATTTCACTGCGATCAATAATTAGCAACAGCCGCAATTCAATGCAACTATCTGTGTCAGCACATACAGTCAGACCTAAATTTATATATTTTGATCAGTATCTCATCTGACCACATGGCAAGCGCGTTCGGCACGCGTAATGGTCACTCACCCTGACCGAATGCAAACAGGTGAAACAGGGATGCGAACTATCGGTTAACGTCGCTGTGCCAACCAGAAACAGCCGTGGCATCCTACAGAGCATATATACTGCATCTATCTCACAGCACTCGACAGACAGAGAGAGAGACAGATGAAAAAAATGTAAGTGATAATCGTTGTCCGCTATTACCCACGTCATTTCATTCCAAATACAAATGTTATCATTGTAATGCTTAACGTTATCTACAAAGATGGAGTACATCATTGCTTTGAGGACGATGATATATATATATATATATATGCTGCGAAAAAAATAAACAGTATATACAAACGGGTGTGCAAAGTAATACAAACGGATGTCAAGAGACATGAGAGACGTCAGTCTCCTCCTGGGAGAAGTTTGGGCGTCGGACACTATCCTGTGGGGTCTCAGTCACCCTCGAAACTTGCCATGGACTGAGATGAGAAGGAGGAGAAGATGCGCCAGCCGTGCAGTGCATGAAAATACCTAAGTCTGCGCCGCCAAGCCCCATCGGCGCAGCGGACCTGACTTTGCGCCGCGCCTGCGCCTGCGGAATCGAAAATAGAGCCCATAAAGTTTACATAGGCAGCAACATCATACAGTCAGTGTGCAGACGCCCGGTTGCTGTTCACGATTGACCATGACGCTGGTAATTGGTCGGCCACGACAAAATCCACATCAAAATACGCCTTGGGCGGTATATGTTGTATTAACGCAAAATAAAAAGTGCCAATGTGGATCCAAGTGAGGGCACATGTCATCCGTGCAGCTCTGTGGATTATTATTGTGTATGTAATAGTGAAAAAGAAAAAAGGGGGGGGGGGGGGGGGGGGGGGGGGGGAGAGAGAGAGAGAGAGAGGGAGAGATCAAAGGCACAGAGCAGTACCATAAATGTGGCTTTGATGTGCTTTGAAGATGGGATGGGTGGCTTTGTGACGTCATCGCTCCAAATTCAATAAGTACATCAACACACACACACAAACAACAAAGACACAAAAGACATTACAAGACATCAGGAAATTCTAGGCTCGCTCAGAGACAAACCGTATTTCAGGAACAAATTTTTCTGCAACAGCGGACAATTTTTAACTAGTGTTGAAGTAAGGTATTTCTTTTCAGTTCTTATAGGTCGATATGGCTAACAGAGGAGATGGCAAGCACAATGGCCCAAATCGGCCACACATTAACAATGTGCCTCTAAGAGGAAATCGGCCACAAGTACCTTGGTACCTTCGTTGGATAGAATGTCTCCTCAAACATAGAATGCCCCAGCAAGTCAGAATGTGTTTATTGGTATTGCACAATGTATTGGATGATACTGATGACAATGAAAATGCTGTCTTCAATGACGACCCTATCAATATTAAGGTTGTAAACCATGAAAACAATGGTGACGACGAAAACGATGGTGACGACGAAAACGATGGTGACCACAAAAACGATGGTGACGACAAAAACGATGGTGACGACGAAAACGATGGAGACGATGAAAACGATGGTGACCACGAAAACGATGGTGACCACGAAAACGATGGTGACGACGAAAACGATGGTGACGATGAAAACGATGGTGACCACGAAAACGATGGTGACGACGAAAACGATGGTGACGACGAAAACGATGGTGACGACGAAAATGCTAACGTCAGCACTGATGTGGGAACTGAAGTTGTCAACCTCCTGCCTGGAGGATTGGAGTCTGATAGCTCCTCTGACAGTGACACTGACTGTGCTACTGCTGCAGATGAGGACCCTCTCCCTGGTCCATCCAGGAAATGGTTAAGAGAGCATGACAGAGATGCAGATGAAGATGAAGACGAGAGATGTAGCTTACCAGACAGTTGGTGGGAGTCTGACAGCCTCTCTGACAGTGACGCTGACTGTGAAAATAATAATACAAGACAAGACAAGAATACTGTTAACTGTCCAGTCGGACGTGCAGGTGCTACTGCTGAAGCTGCAGATGAGGACCCTCGTCACGTACCAGACAATTGGTGGGAGCCTGACAGCCTCTCTGACAGTGACACTGACTGTGAAAATAATAATACAAGACAAGACAAGAATACTGTTAACTGTCCAGTCGGACGTGCAGGTGCTACTGCTGAAGCTGCAGATGAGGACCCTCTCCCTGGTCCATCCAGGAAACAGCTAAGAGAGCATGACAGAGATGCAGACAAAGATGAAGACAAGAGACGTAGCGTACCAGACAACTGGCGGGAGTCTGACAGCCTCCCTGACAGTGACGCTAACTGTGAAAATAAGAATACAAGACAAGACAAGAATACTGTTAACTGTCCAGTCGGACGTGCAGGTGCTACTGCTGAAGCTGCAGACCCTTTCCTTGGTCCATCCAGGAAATGGTTAAGAGAGCATGACAGAGATGCAGACGAAGATGAAGGCGAGAAACGTAGAGTACAAGTCAGATGGCAGGAGTCTGACACCCTCCCTAACAGTGACGCTGACTGTGAAAACAACAATACAAGACAAGACAAGAATACTGTTAACTGTCCAGTCGGACATGCAGGTGCTACTGCTGAAGCTGCAGACCCTTTCCTTGGTCCATCCAGGAAATGGTTAAGAGAGCATGACAGAGATGCAGACGAAGATGAAGATGAGAGATGTAGAGTACAAGTCAGATGGCGGAAGTCTGACACCCTCCCTGACAGTGACACTGACTGTGCTACTGCTGCAGATGAGGACCCTTTCCCCAGTCCATCCAGAAAATGGTTAAGAGAGCATTACAGAAATGCAGATGAAGATGAAGACGAGAGACGTAGCGTACAAGTCAAATGGTGGGAGTCTGACTACCTCTCTGACAGTGACGCTGACTGTGAAAATAATAATACAAGACAAGACAGGAAAACTGTTAATTGTCCAGTCAGACATACATGGGCCAGCGCTAGAGCTGCAGTCAAAGACCCTATGCCTGGTCCATTCTGGAATTGCCGAAGAGAGCATGATACAGATGAAGATGAGAGAAGCAGCACAGATATGAGAGGGTGGGAGTCTGACTACCTCTCTGAGAGTGGCGGTGACTGTGCTACTGATGAAGATGAGGACCCTCTCCCCGGTCCATCCACGAAATGGTTCAGAAAGCATGACAGAGATGAAGACGAGTGGTAGTGTACAAGTCAAATGGTGGGAGTCTGACAGCCTCTCTGACAGTGAGTGTCACTGTGACAATAATAATACACTTTAATTAAGCTACCGGAAATCAACCAACCAACCAACCAACCAACCAACCAATCAACCAACCAACCAATGAATCAATCAATCAATCAATCAATCAATCAATCAATCAATCGTAAATTGTTAACTAATTAAATAAACAAATAAATAATAAATAAAAGAAATTTAAACGAACTAATAATCATCTTTAAAAAAATGTTAAAAATGATACAAAAAATAAAATGAAAAACTGAATTTGCTCGTTCTTTCTCACTGCTTCAGAATCCAAACAATGTTAGCATATGAAGTGCATTTGTTTAAACTTCCAGGGTATGAAATCATAAAAACTCACAGGAAAAGCCTCTGAAACCATCACAGGGATATGTTTTGTAAACCCCATCTCTGCAGATGGAATAGGTATTACAACCTCAGTCTTGCATTAAAGGCCCTGTTTACACCTGCCAATAACATGCATCTTGGGTGATCTGATCACAAGTGGGCAGCTGAGCCACACAGCTGTTCACAGCTGTGTCTGTCGTGCATCTCCAACGTGTCCAGCTGACCACTTGCATTCAGATTTTGTTACTGTCTATGTTACTTCCACTAGATGGTCAAAGCACTGCTCGCACAGAGATTACATGTTGCCATGTTTGTTTCACAGTGGCAGCAGCTCTTTGGAATGAGCAGTATTCAATCTGACATGCTTAACTACTACTTTAAACATGGTTTTACAACAGATTAAATACTTTACTTGCTTGCTGATTCACATGGGATTGTACCAAGGAAACACACCCTTTGCAAAATGAGTGTGTCCAGCTTTGGAAAGACCCTCTTGACAAACTGAGAGAAGACGACTATTTCTACTTCTTAGGCAAGTCCTTGATCCAGTTTTGCTTCCTTCAAACAATCCAGGTTTTTTGTTTCTTTGTTTTTTCCACAGTTTGATATAATAGCAATATTAGTTGCACTGCAGCAAATTACATTTTGCACGCATTTATATTTCTGTGCAAACCCATCATATTTGACATAGAGACTAAAAGAAACAAAACGGGTTAGGACCACTGGATTATACACTCTGAAGATGTTGTAGAAGTCATTTTATAATGGTCTTTATTAGTTCAGTTTTACAGTGAATTTGAGTTTCATCTAATTTAAGTGGACAGTAAATTATTAATTGCATTATGTTATGAATATTAAGGAAAGAAAACTATTTATTCTTCTCTTAGCTTGAATTTATCTTAGTAATATTTGGTTATGGTGGAGTATCTAATCATGGCCAGGCACAGATGGTGTGGTTGTTCCTTACCGCAGTGAAGTTAGTTTTAAGTTGGTTATTGACAGACATTCGCTCCTAAGGCACTCCATGTAAAAATTAATAATAATTATTTGGAGATTTAAAATGTAAAACCAAGAGGTGTATCTCATGCAGCCAGGGGAATACTATCATCCCACACTGATTTTGAGTCAATTGGTCACATGAAGCTATTGAGCTAAAATGCTATATCTGAAAAATTACTAATAATTATTTGGAGATTTAAAATGTAATACCAAGAGGTGTATCTCATGCAGCCAGTGGAGTATAATCCCACACTGATTTTGAGTCCATTGATAAGTGAGATTTTGTTGCACTTTTTTATGTCCTCCCCCCCCATCGTTTCTAGTTAGGCTATTCTTTTTACATTGTACATCGTTTTGTAATTTTTAATTAATTTACATTAGAAGTTCAGCTCAATAGCTACCAAGTCATGTGACCGAAGGACTCAAAATCAGTGCGGGATTATGGCACTCCCCTGGCTGCATGAGATACACCTCTTGGTTTTACATTTTACACCTTTTTTCATTTTTTATTAATTTTTCAGATGTAAATATTAGCATTTTAGCTCAATAGCTCCCAGTTCATGTGACCAATTGACTTAAAATCAGTGTGGGATGATGGTACTCCACTGGCTGCATGAGATACACCTCTTGGTTTTACATTTTAAATCTCCAAACAATTATAATTAATTTTTTACATGGAGTGCCTTAGGAGCGAATGTCTGTCGAATATCCAACTTATAACTAACTTCACTGCGGTTTGGTACTTTTGCTCTATGAAGGTGAAGAAGAGCGTCACGGCAAATGTTTTTTGACCATTAATTTTTTGATCATGAATTATGCCTTTGGACTCTCTGTGGTCATGGATTCGCATTAATAATGGGAATTGTGGAACTAATGTGAAAATAAAGGAACACTAAGAACGGATCCGTGAAGTTGTTTTCATATTGTGGACTGTGGATACGTGTCAAATCACGAGACTGCTCCTTTCACCTAAGTGGCAATTTTATCTTCAGGGAAAATTGACACTACAGATGTGTTTCATATCTGTGTGGATTTAAAGTCAGAGGATAATCTAGGAAATTAACAAATGAGGTGTATGAAACAGTTAATGGATGTGGAACTTGCACAGCTGATCAATGAATTAGATCTAGATCATTTACTTTTCTGGGCCTGTGCTCCATTTTATATTTCAGAAATATACAAAAAACTGCACATGTTGCATTTTAGCTGCAATTTATCAAAAAACAAACAAAACAAACAAACAAACAAACAAACGAACAAAAAAAACCCAGCACGTTAACATTGGACGTCGTATGGACGCCCAGATCATGTCCATATTGCGTCCGTCCGTCCAAGACCAAGTCACCCAAGGCTGATTCATATGTTTGTATTTTTAAAGCATTTAAAGCGTGTTTTGCACATGTTAAAGGATTGGAGGGGCGGGCTTCCCAGCTTTCATGTTCTGCTATGTTTGTATCTTTGCAATAGCATTTAAAGTATGCTGTGAAAATGTTTGCATATTTTTACAATAAAAATTGTAAAAAAAAAAAAAAAAAAAAGAAGTCAGGATTGTGATTTATTGTTAACCTTACTGTAGTCTTAAGTCCACAAGGTAGGAAACAGTTTCCTGTACCTGTTAATTTTACTGTACCTTCATTTGGCTTGTCAGCAGGTTTTAACTGGGTAGAGGTATTTCCAGTTACCATCTGCTGGTGATAGATTCAAATTAAGCAATAGGAAAATAACCTGGAACAGTATGCCACCTTCTACAATGGGGCTACAGTTATGCATACAAACTAGAAGCAGCACAGTATAAAAAAGACGTCCCCAAAGACCACATTAGGACTAGGAATAGCTCACATATGGACGTAACGTCACAAATCAACGTTTAAAAGACGTCTAAAAAAGACGTCGTCTGGAGTAACGTTCTGCACCTTCAGATGACCCGATTTAGACGTCCAAAAATAACTTTAAAAAGACGTCGTATGGACACCCCTTTGCGCAGAGCTGTAGTACTTCCTTCATGAGCTAAAAATCTAAAAAATACATGAACCTCTGATCGCAGTCCAGTTCCTGTTGGCTGAAACATTAACATCTTAAACAATGTCCATTACCAACAATTCCTCTGACCTTACAATGTAATGTCAGTGTATGAATCAGTACACAACCAGTACTCCACCAAGTACTTACAAAGTACTTGCAGTATAATTTGTTTCTCCTTTCCTCTCCTTTCCTCTAAAGTACTCGGTAGGTACCTACTACTTACACAACTCCTTTCGCTAATGCACGGATCAGACTACACCGTGTCTTTGTCTTTGACGATGGTCACCTTGTCAGATCGAACCATCACAGTGCCATAAACTCTTGCCGTGTCTTGGTTGGGTGACTGGTAAGACGACATGAAATACCCCAACTAATCACAGCAGCAGTAAAAAGGATAAACTTGGGCAATTAGGGAACGAAAGGATATAAGGGTGTCACACGCAGATACTGACTAGGATTGCATTACACAAATGTTTAAAAAAAAATCAAAAACACGCACATTGCAGCTTTAACCCCCCCCCACTTGAAATCTATAACCAATCTTGTAACCTGAATTCTGAATGAACAAGTGCGCTGAAAGCTCGCCACCCCAGACCTGGTCAACTGTCTTTGCCAGCAGCGCACCGCTGGGCAAGTGGATTTTCGTAAAACGGCGGAGTCGTGCGCTCACGTCACCAACACCTCACCGGCAGGTTTCCACAGTGTCTGGCATTTCACTGCGATCAATAATTAGCAACAGACGCAATTCAATGCAACTATCTGTGTCAGCACATACAGTCAGACCTAAATTTATATATTTTGATCAGTATCTCATCTGACCACATGGCAAGCGCGTTCGGCACGCGTAATGGTCACTCACCCTGACCGAATGCAAACAGGTGAAACAGGGATGCGAACTATCGGTTAACGTCGCTGTGCCAACCAGAAACAGCCGTGGCATCCTACAGAGCATATATACTGCATCTATCTCACAGCACTCGACAGACAGAGAGAGAGACAGATGAAAAAAATGTAAGTGATAATCGTTGTCCGCTATTACCCACGTCATTTCATTCCAAATACAAATGTTATCATTGTAATGCTTAACGTTATCTACAAAGATGGAGTACATCATTGCTTTGAGGACGATGATATATATATATATATGTATATATATGCTGCGAAAAAAATAAACAGTATATACAAACGGGTGTGCAAAGTAATACAAACGGATGTCATGAGACATGAGAGACGTCAGTCTCCTCCTGGGAGAAGTTTGGGCGTCGGACACTATCCTGTGGGGTCTTAGTCACCCTCGAAACTTGCCATGGACTGAGATGAGAAGGAGGAGAAGATGCGCCAGCCGTGCAGTGCATGAAAATACCTAAGTCTGCGCCGCCAAGCCCCATCGGCGCAGCGGACCTGACTTTGCGCCGCGCCTGCGGAATCGAAAATAGAGCCCATAAAGTTTACATAGGCAGCAACATCATACAGTCAGTGTGCAGACGCCCGGTTGCTGTTCACGATTGACCATGACGCTGGTAATTGGTCGGCCACGACAAAATCCACATCAAAATACGCCTTGGGCGGTATATGTTGTATTAACGCAAAATAAAAAGTGCCAATGTGGATCCAAGTGAGGGCACATGTCATCCGTGCAGCTCTGTGGATTATTATTGTGTATGTAATAGTGAAAAAGAAAAAAGGGGGGGGGGGGGAGAGAGAGAGAGAGAGAGAGAGAGAGAGAGAGAGAGAGAGAGATCAAAGGCACAGAGCAGTACCATAAATGTGGCTTTGATGTGCTTTGAAGATGGGATGGGTGGCTTTGTGACGTCATCGCTCCAAATTCAATAAGTACATCAACACACACACACAAACAACAAAGGCACAAAAGACATTACAAGACATCAGGAAATTCTAGGCTCGCTCAGAGACAAACCGTATTTCAGGAACAAATTTTTCTGCAACAGCGGACAATTTTTAACTAGTGTTGAAGTAAGGTATTTCTTTTCAGTTCTTATAGGTCGATATGGCTAACAGAGGAGATGGCAAGCACAATGGCCCAAATCGGCCACACATTAACAATGTGCCTCTAAGAGGAAATCGGCCACAAGTACCTTGGTACCTTCGTTGGATAGAATGTCTCCTCAAACATAGAATGCCCCAGCAAGTCAGAATGTGTTTATTGGTATTGCACAATGTATTGGATGATACTGATGACAATGAAAATGCTGTCTTCAATGACGACCCTATCAATATTAAGGTTGTAAACCATGAAAACAATGGTGACGACAAAAACGATGGTGACGTCGAAAACGATGGTGACCACAAAAACAATGGTGACGACAAAAACGATGGTGACGACGAAAACGATGGTGACAACGAAAACGATGGCGACGACAAAAACGATGGCGACGACAAAAACAATGGTGACAACGAAAACGATGGTGACCACAAAAACGATGGTGGCGACGAAAACGATGGTGACCACAAAAACGATGGTGACAACAAAAACGATGGTGACGATGAAAACGATGGTGACGACGAAAACGATGGTGACGACGAAAATGCTAACGTCAGCACTGATGTGGGAACTGAAGTTGTCAACCTCCTGCCTGGAGGATTGGAGTCTGATAGCTCCTCTGACAGTGACATTGACTGTGCTACTGCTGCAGATGAGGACCCTCTCCCTGGTCCATCCAGGAAATGGTTAAGAGAGCATGACAGAGATGCAGACGAAGATGAAGACGAGAGATGTAGCTTACCAGACAGTTGGTGGGAGTCTGACAGCCTCTCTGACAGTGACGCTGACTGTGAAAATAATAATACAAGACAAGACAAGAATACTGTTAACTGTCCAGTCGGACGTGCAGGTGCTACTGCTGAAGCTGCAGATGAGGACCCTCTCTCTGGTCCATCCAGGAAACAGCTAAGAGAGCATGACAGAGATGCAGACGAAGATGAAGACGAGAGATGTAGCTTACCAGACAGTTGTCGGGAGTCTGACAGCCTCTCTGACAGTGACGCTGACCCTGAAAATAATAATACAAGACAAGACAAGAATACTGTTAACTGTCCAGTCGGACGTGCAGGTGCTACTGCTGAAGCTGCAGATGAGGACCCTCTCCCTGGTCCATCCAGGAAACGGCTAAGAGAGCATGACAGAGATGCAGACGAAGATGAAGACGAGAGATGTAGTATACGAGTCAATTGGTGGGGGTCTGACAGCCCCTTGGACAATGACGCTGACTGTGAAAATAATAATACAAGACAAGACAAGAATACTGTTAACTGTCCAGTCGGACGTGCAGGTACTACTGCTGAAGCTGCAGATGAGGACCCTCGTCACGTACCAGACAATTGGTGGGAGCTTGACAGCCTCCCTGACAGTGACACTGACTGTGAAAATAATAATACAAGACATGACAATGACGCTGACTGTGAAAATAATAATACAAGACAAGACAAGAATACTGATAACTGTCCAGTCGGACGTGCAGGTACTACTGCTGAAGCTGCAGATGAGGACCCTCGTCACGTACCAGACAATTGGTGGGAGCTTGACAGCCTCCCTGACAGTGACACTGACTGTGAAAATAATAATACAAGACAAGACAAGAATACTGTTAACTGTCCAGTTGGACGTGCAGGTGCTACTGCTGAAGCTGCAGATGAGGATCCTCTCCCTGGTCCATCCAGGGAACGGCTAAGAGAGCATGACAGAGATGCAGACGAAGATGAAGACGAGAGACGTAGCATACGAGTCAATTGGTGGGGGTCTGACAGCCCCTTTGACAATGACGCTGACTGTGAAAATAATAATACAAGACAAGACAAGAATACTGTTAACTGTCCAGTCGGATGTGCAGGTACTACTGCTGAAGCTGCAGATGAGGACCCTCGTCACGTACCAGACAATTGGTGGGAGCTTGACAGCCTCCCTGACAGTGACACTGACTGTGAAAATAATAATACAAGACAAGACAAGAATACTGTTAACTGTCCAGTTGGACGTGCAGGTGCTACTGCTGAAGCTGCAGATGAGGACCCTCTCCCTGGTCCATCCAGGGAACGGCTAAGAGAGCATGACAGAGATGCAGACGAAGATGAAGACGAGAGACGTAGCATACGAGTCAATTGGTGGGGGTCTGACAGCCCCTTTGACAATGACGCTGACTGTGAAAATAATAATACAAGACAAGACAAGAATACTGTTAACTGTCCAGTCGGACGTGCAGGTACTACTGCTGAAGCTGCAGATGAGGACCCTCGTCACGTACCAGACAATTGGTGGGAGCTTGACAGCCTCCCTGACAGTGACGCTGACTGTGCTACTGCTGCAGATGAGGACCCTCTCCCTGGTCCATCCAGGATTTCTTCCTCGCTCTCGTTGAACGTCTGAGGTCTGGATGGGTGTCACTTTAATTAAGCAACTGGAAATCAATCAATCAATCAATCAATCAATCAATCAATCAATCAATCAATCAATCAATCAATCCTAAATTGTTAACTAATTAAATAAACAAATAAATAATAAATAAAAGAAATTTATACAAACTAATAATCATTTAAAAAACAAAAAATAAAATAATAAAATCAATTAAAAAAAAATAAAGCTAAAACTGAATTTGCTCGTTCTTTCTCACTGCTTCAGAATCCAAACAATGTTAGCATATGAAGTGCATTTGTTTAAACTTCCAGGGTATGAAATCATAAAAACTCACAGGAAAAGCCTCTGAAACCATCACAGGGATATGTTTTGTAAACCCCATCTCTGCAGATGGAATAGGTATTACAACCTCAGTCTTGCATTAAAGGCCCTGTTTACACCTGCCAATAACATGCATCTTGGGTGATCTGATCACAAGTGGGCAGCTGAGCCACACAGCTGTTCACAGCTGTGTCTGTCGTGCATCTCCAACGTGTCCAGCTGACCACTTGCATTCAGATTTTGTTACTGTCTATGTTACTTCCACTAGATGGTCAAAGCACTGCTCACACAGAGATTACATGTTGCCATGTTTGTTTCACAGTGGCAGCAGCTCTTTGGAATGAGCAGTATTCAATCTGACATGCTTAACTACTACTTTAAACATGGTTTTACAACAGATTAAATACTTAACTTGCTTGCTGATTCACATGGGATTGTACCAAGGAAACACACCCTTTGCAAAATGAGTGTGTCCAGCTTTGGAAAGACCCTCTTGACAAACTGAGAGAAGACGACTATTTCTACTTCTTAGGCAAGTCCTTGATCCAGTTTTGCTTCCTTCAAACAATCCAGGTTTTTTGTTTCTTTGTTTTTTCCACAGTTTGATATAATAGCAATATTAGTTGCACTGCAGCAAATTACATTTTGCACGCATTTATATTTCTGTGCAAACCCATCATATTTGACATAAAGACTAAAAGAAACAAAACGGGTTAGGACCACTGGATTATACACACTGAAGATGTTGTAGAAGCCATTTTATAATGGTCTTTATTAGTTCAGTTTTACAGTGAATTTGAGTTTCATCTAATTTAAGTGGACAGTAAATTATTAATTGCATTATGTTATGAATATTAAGGAAAGAAAACTATTTATTCTTCTCTTAGCTTGAATTTATCTCAGTAATATTTGGTTATGGTGGAGTATCTAATCATGGCCAGTGCACAGATGGTGTGGTTGTTCCTTACCGCAGTGAAGTTAGTTTTAAGTTGGTTATTGACAGACATTCGCTCCTAAGGCACTCCATGTAAAAATTAATAATAATTATTTGGAGATTTAAAATGTAAAACCAAGAGGTGTATCTCATGCAGCCAGGGGAGTACTATCATCCCACACTGATTTTGAGTCAATTGGTCACATGAAGCTATTGAGCTAAAATGCTATATCTGAAAAATTACTAATAATTATTTGGAGATTTAAAATGTAATACCAAGAGGTGTATCTCATGCAGCCAGTGGAGTATAATCCCACACTGATTTTGAGTCCATTGATAAGTGAGATTTTGTTGCACTTTTTTATGTCCCCCCCCCCCCCATCGTTTCTAGTTAGGCTATTCTTTTTACATTGTACATCGTTTTGTAATTTTTAATTAATTTACATTAGAAGTTCAGCTCAATAGCTACCAAGTCATGTGACCAAAGGACTCAAAATCAGTGCGGGATTATGGCACTCCCCTGGCTGCATGAGATACACCTCTTGGTTTTACATTTTACACCTTTTTTCATTTTTTATTAATTTTTCAGATGTAAATATTAGCATTTTAGCTCAATAGCTCCCAGTTCATGTGACCAATTGACTCAAAATCAGTGTGGGATGATGGTACTCCACTGGCTGCATGAGATACACGTCTTGGTTTTACATTTTAAATCTCCAAACAATTATAATTATTTTTTTACATGGAGTGCCTTAGGAGTGAATGTCTGTCGAATATCCAACTTATAACTAACTTCACTGCGGTTTGGTACTTTTGCTCTATGAAGGTGAAGAAGAGCGTCACGGCAAATGTTTTTTGACCATTAATTTTTTGATCATGAATTATGCCTTTGGACTCTCTGTGGTCATGGATTCGCATTAATAATGGGAATTGTGGAACTAATGTGAAAATAAAGGAACACTAAGAACGGATCCGTGAAGTTGTTTTCATATTGTGGACTGTGGATACGTGTCAAATCACGAGACTGCTCCTTTCACCGAAGTGGCAATTTTATCTTCAGGGAAAATTGACACTACAGATGTGTTTCATATCTGTGTGGATTTAAAGTCAGAGGATAATCTAGGAAATTAACAAATGAGGTGTATGAAACAGTTAATGGATGTGGAACTTGCACAGCTGATCAATGAATTAGATCTAGATCATTTACTTTTCTGGGCCTGTGCTCCATTTTATATTTCAGAAATATACAAAAAACTGCACATGTTGCATTTTAGCTGCAATTTATCAAAAAACAAACAAAACAAACAAACAAACAAACAAACAAACGAACAAAAAAAACCCAGCACGTTAACATTGGACGTCGTATGGACGCCCAGATCATGTCCATATTGCGTCCGTCCGTCCAAGACCAAGCCACCCAAGGCTGATTCATATGTTTGTATTTTTAAAGCATTTAAAGCGTGTTTTGCACATGTTAAAGGATTGGAGGGGCGGGCTTCCCGGCTATGTTTGTATCTTTGCAATAGCATTTAAAGTATGCTGTGAAAATGTTTGCATATTTTTACAATAAAAATAGTGATAGATTCAAATTGAGCAATAGGAAAATAACCTGGAACAGTATGCCACCTTCTACAATGGGGCTACAGTTATGCATACAAACTAGAAGCAGCACAGTATAAAATCAATGTCTAAAATGAGTAATAATTTGACGTAGAAAAGATGTCCACAAGGACCACATTTGGACGTAAAAAAGACGTCCCCCAAAGACCACATTAGGACTAGGAATAGCTCACATATGGACGTAACGTCACAAATCAACGTTTAAAAGACGTCTAAAAAAGACGTCGTCTGGAGTAACGTTCTGCACCTTCAGATGACCCGATTTAGACGTCCAAAAATAACTTTAAAAAGACGTCGTATGGACACCCCTTTGCGCAGAGCTGTAGTGCTTCCTTCATGAGCTAAAAATCTAAAAAATACATGAACCTCTGATCGCAGTCCAGTTCCTGTTGGCTGAAACATTAACATCTTAAACAATGTCCATTACCAACAATTCCTCTGACCTTACAATGTAATGTCAGTGTATGAATCAGTACACAACCAGTACTCCACCAAGTACTTACAAAGTACTTGCAGTATAATTTGTTTCTCCTTTCCTCTCCTTTCCTCTAAAGTACTCGGTAGGTACCTACTACTTACACAACTCCTTTCGCTAATGCACGGATCAGACTACACCGTGTCTTTGTCTTTGACGATGGTCACCTTGTCAGATCAAACCATCACAGTGCCATAAACTCTTGCCGTGTCTTGGTTGGGTGACTGGTAAGACGACATGAAATACCCCAACTAATCACAGCAGCAGTAAAAAGGACAAACTTGGGCAATTAGGGAACGAAAGGATATAAGGGTGTCACACGCAGATACTGACTAGGATTGCATTACACAAATGTTTAAAAAAAAAATCAAAAACACGCACATTGCAGCTTTAACCCCCCTCACTTGAAATCTATAACCAATCTTGTAACCTGAATTCTGAATGAACAAGTGCGCTGAAAGCTCGCCACCCCAGACCTGGTCAACTGTCTTTGCCAGCAGCGCACCGCTGGGCAAGTGGATTTTCGTAAAACGGCGGAGTCGTGCGCTCACGTCACCAACACCTCACTGGCAGGTTTCCACAGTGTCTGGCATTTCACTGCGATCAATAATTAGCAACAGCCGCAATTCAATGCAACTATCTGTGTCAGCACATACAGTCAGACCTAAATATATATATTTTGATAAGTATCTCATCTGACCACATGGCAAGCGCGTTCGGCACGCGTAATGGTCACTCACCCTGACCGAATGCAAACAGGTGAAACAGGGATGCGAACTATCGGTTAACGTCGCTGTGCCAACCAGAAACAGCCGTGGCATCCTACAGAGCATATATACTGCATCTATCTCACAGCACTCGACAGACAGAGAGAGAGACAGATGAAAAAAATGTAAGTGATAATCGTTGTCCGCTATTACCCACGTCATTTCATTCCAAATACAAATGTTATCATTGTAATGCTTAACGTTATCTACAAAGATGGAGTACATCATTGCTTTGAGGACGATGATATATATATATATATATATATATATATATATGCTGCGAAAAAAATAAACAGTATATACAAACGGGTGTGCAAAGTAATACAAACGGATGTCATGAGACATGAGAGACGTCAGTCTCCTCCTGGGAGAAGTTTGGGCGTCGGACACTATCCTGTGGGGTCTTAGTCACCCTCGAAACTTGCCATGGACTGAGATGAGAAGGAGGAGAAGATGCGCCAGCCGTGCAGTGCATGAAAATACCTAAGTCTGCGCCGCCAAGCCCCATCGGCGCAGCGGACCTGACCTTGCGCCGCGCCTGCGCCTGCGGAATCGAAAATAGAGCCCATAAAGTTTACATAGGCAGCAACATCATACAGTCAGTGTGCAGACGCCCGGTTGCTGTTCACGATTGACCATGACGCTGGTAATTGGTCGGCCACGACAAAATCCACATCAAAATACGCCTTGGGCGGTATATGTTGTATTAACGCAAAATAAAAAGTGCCAATGTGGATCCAAGTGAGGGCACATGTCATCCGTGCAGCTCTGTGGATTATTATTGTGTATGTAATAGTGAAAAAGAAAAAAGGGGGGGGGGGGGGGGGAGAGAGAGAGAGAGAGAGAGAGAGAGAGAGAGAGAGAGAGATCAAAGGCACAGAGCAGTACCATAAATGTGGCTTTGATGTGCTTTGAAGATGGGATGGGTGGCTTTGTGACGTCATCGCTCCAAATTCAATAAGTACATCAACACACACACACAAACAACAAAGACACAAAAGACATTACAAGACATCAGGAAATTCTAGGCTCGCTCAGAGACAAACCGTATTTCAGGAACAAATTTTTCTGCAACAGCGGACAATTTTTAACTAGTGTTGAAGTAAGGTATTTCTTTTCAGTTCTTATAGGTCGATATGGCTAACAGAGGAGATGGCAAGCACAATGGCCCAAATCGGCCACACATTAACAATGTGCCTCTAAGAGGAAATCGGCCACAAGTACCTTGGTACCTTCGTTGGATAGAATGTCTCCTCAAACATAGAATGCCCCAGCAAGTCAGAATGTGTTTATTGGTATTGCACAATGTATTGGATGATACTGATGACAATGAAAATGCTGTCTTCAATGACGACCCTATCAATATTAAGGTTGTAAACCATGAAAACAATGGTGACGACGAAAACGATGGTGACGACGAAAACGATGGTGACCACAAAAACAATGGTGACGACAAAAACGATGGTGACGACGAAAACGATGGTGACGACGAAAACGATGGTGACCACGAAAACGATGGTGACGACGAAAACGATGGTGACGACGAAAACGATGGTGACCACGAAAACGATGGAGACGATGAAAACGATGGTGACCACGAAAACGATGGTGACGACGAAAACGATGGTGACGACGAAAACGATGGTGACCACGAAAACGATGGTGACCACGAAAACGATGGTGACGACGAAAACGATGGTGACGACGAAAATGCTAACGTCAGCACTGATGTGGGAACTGAAGTTGTCAACCTCCTGCCTGGAGGATTGGAGTCTGATAGCTCCTCTGACAGTGACACTGACTGTGCTACTGCTGCAGATGAGGACCCTCTCCCTGGTCCATCCAGGAAACAGCTAAGAGAGCATGACAGAGATGCAGACGAAGATGAAGACGAGAGACGTAACGTACCAGACAATTGTCGGGAGTCTGACAGCCTCCCTGACAGTGACGCTGACCCTGAAAATAATAATACAAGACAAGACAAGAATACTGTTAACTGTCCAGTCGGACGTGCAGGTGCTACTGCTGAAGCTGCAGATGAGGACCCTCTCCCTGGTCCATCCAGGAAACAGCTAAGAGAGCATGACAGAGATGCAGACAAAGATGAAGACAAGAGACGTAGCGTACCAGACAACTGGCGGGAGTCTGACAGCCTCCCTGACAGTGACGCTAACTGTGAAAATAAGAATACAAGACAAGACAAGAATACTGTTAACTGTCCAGTCGGACGTGCAGGTGCTACTGCTGAAGCTGCAGACGAGGACCCTTGTCACGTACCAGACAATTGGTGGGAGCTTGACAGCCTCCCTGACAGTGACACTGACTGTGAAAATAATAATACAAGACAAGACAAGAATACTGTTAACTGTCCAGTCGGACGTGCAGGTGCTACTGCTGAAGCTGCAGATGAGGACCCTCTCCCTGGTCCATCCAGGAAACAGCTAAGAGAGCATGACAGAGATGCAGACAAAGATGAAGACAAGAGACGTAGCGTACCAGACAACTGGCGGGAGTCTGACAGCCTCCCTGACAGTGACGCTAACTGTGAAAATAAGAATACAAGACAAGACAAGAATACTGTTAACTGTCCAGTCGGACGTGCAGGTGCTACTGCTGAAGCTGCAGACCCTTTCCTTGGTCCATCCAGGAAATGGTTAAGAGAGCATGACAGAGATGCAGAGGAAGATGAAGACAAGAAACGGAGAGTACAAGTCAGATGGCAGGAGTCTGACACCCTCCCTAACAGTGACGCTGACTGTGAAAACAACAATACAAGACAAGACAAGAATACTGTTAACTGTCCAGTCGGACATGCAGGTGCTACTGCTGAAGCTGCAGACCCTTTCCTTGGTCCATCCAGGAAATGGTTAAGAGAGCATGACAGAGATGCAGACGAAGATGAAGATGAGAGATGTAGAGTACAAGTCAGATGGCGGAAGTCTGACACCCTCCCTGACAGTGACACTGACTGTGCTACTGCTGCAGATGAGGACCCTTTCCCCAGTCCATCCAGAAAATGGTTAAGAGAGCATTACAGAAATGCAGATGAAGATGAAGACGAGAGACGTAGCGTACAAGTCAAATGGTGGGAGTCTGACTACCTCTCTGACAGTGACGCTGACTGTGAAAATAATAATACAAGACAAGACAGGAAAACTGTTAATTGTCCAGTCAGACATACATGGGCCAGCGCTAGAGCTGCAGTCAAAGACCCTATGCCTGGTCCATTCTGGAATTGCCGAAGAGAGCATGATACAGATGAAGATGAGAGAAGCAGCACAGATATGAGAGGGTGGGAGTCTGACTACCTCTCTGAGAGTGGCGGTGACTGTGCTACTGATGAAGATGAGGACCCTCTCCCCGGTCCATCCACGAAATGGTTCAGAAAGCATGACAGAGATGAAGACGAGTGGTAGTGTACAAGTCAAATGGTGGGAGTCTGACAGCCTCTCTGACAGTGAGTGTCACTGTGACAATAATAATACACTTTAATTAAGCTACCGGAAATCAACCAACCAACCAACCAACCAACCAACCAACCAACCAACCAACCAACCAATCAATCAATCAATCAATCGTAAATTGTTAACTAATTAAATAAACAAATAAATAATAAATAAAAGAAATTTAAACGAACTAATAATCATCTTTAAAAAAATGTTAAAAATGATACAAAAAATAAAATGAAAAACTGAATTTGCTCGTTCTTTCTCACTGCTTCAGAATCCAAACAATGTTAGCATATGAAGTGCATTTGTTTAAACTTCCAGGGTATGAAATCATAAAAACTCACAGGAAAAGCCTCTGAAACCATCACAGGGATATGTTTTGTAAACCCCATCTCTGCAGATGGAATAGGTATTACAACCTCAGTCTTGCATTAAAGGCCCTGTTTACACCTGCCAATAACATGCATCTTGGGTGATCTGATCACAAGTGGGCAGCTGAGCCACACAGCTGTTCACAGCTGTGTCTGTCGTGCATCTCCAACGTGTCCAGCTGACCACTTGCATTCAGATTTTGTTACTGTCTATGTTACTTCCACTAGATGGTCAAAGCACTGCTCGCACAGAGATTACATGTTGCCATGTTTGTTTCACAGTGGCAGCAGCTCTTTGGAATGAGCAGTATTCAATCTGACATGCTTAACTACTACTTTAAACATGGTTTTACAACAGATTAAATACTTAACTTGCTTGCTGATTCACATGGGATTGTACCAAGGAAACACACCCTTTGCAAAATGAGTGTGTCCAGCTTTGGAAAGACCCTCTTGACAAACTGAGAGAAGACGACTATTTCTACTTCTTAGGCAAGTCCTTGATCCAGTTTTGCTTCCTTCAAACAATCCAGGTTTTTTGTTTCTTTGTTTTTTCCACAGTTTGATATAATAGCAATATTAGTTGCACTGCAGCAAATTACATTTTGCATGCATTTATATTTCTGTGCAAACCCATCATATTTGACATAAAGACTAAAAGAAACAAAACGGGTTAGGACCACTGGATTATACACACTGAAGATGTTGTAGAAGCCATTTATAATGGTCTTTATTAGTTCAGTTTTACAGTGAATTTGAGTTTCATCTAATTTAAGTGGACAGTAAATTATTAATTGCATTATGTTATGAATATTAAGGAAAGAAAACTATTTATTCTTCTCTTAGCTTGAATTTATCTCAGTAATATTTGGTTATGGTGGAGTATCTAATCATGGCCAGGCACAGATGGTGTGGTTGTTCCTTACCGCAGTGAAGTTAGTTTTAAGTTGGCTATTGACAGACATTCGCTCCTAAGGCACTCCATGTAAAAATTAATAATAATTATTTGGAGATTTAAAATGTAAAACCAAGAGGTGTATCTCATGCAGCCAGGGGAGTACTATCATCCCACACTGATTTTGAGTCAATTGGTCACATGAAGCTATTGAGCTAAAATGCTATATCTGAAAAATTACTAATAATTATTTGGAGATTTAAAATGTAATACCAAGAGGTGTATCTCATGCAGCCAGTGGAGTATAATCCCACACTGATTTTGAGTCCATTGATAAGTGAGATTTTGTTGCACTTTTTTATGTCCCCCCCCCCCCATCGTTTCTAGTTAGGCTATTCTTTTTACATTGTACATCGTTTTGTAATTTTTAATTAATTTACATTAGAAGTTCAGCTCAATAGCTACCAAGTCATGTGACCAAAGGACTCAAAATCAGTGCGGGATTATGGCACTCCCCTGGCTGCATGAGATACACCTCTTGGTTTTACATTTTACACCTTTTTTCATTTTTTATTAATTTTTCAGATGTAAATATTAGCATTTTAGCTCAATAGCTCCCAGTTCATGTGACCAATTGACTCAAAATCAGTGTGGGATGATGGTACTCCACTGGCTGCATGAGATACACGTCTTGGTTTTACATTTTAAATCTCCAAACAATTCTAATTATTTTTTTACATGGAGTGCCTTAGGAGTGAATGTCTGTCGAATATCCAACTTATAACTAACTTCACTGCGGTTTGGTACTTTTGCTCTATGAAGGTGAAGAAGAGCGTCACGGCAAATGTTTTTTGACCATTAATTTTTTGATCATGAATTATGCCTTTGGACTCTCTGTGGTCATGGATTCGCATTAATAATGGGAATTGTGGAACTAATGTGAAAATAAAGGAACACTAAGAACGGATCCGTGAAGTTGTTTTCATATTGTGGACTGTGGATACGTGTCAAATCACGAGACTGCTCCTTTCACCTAAGTGGCAATTTTATCTTCAGGGAAAATTGACACTACAGATGTGTTTCATATCTGTGTGGATTTAAAGTCAGAGGATAATCTAGGAAATTAACAAATGAGGTGTATGAAACAGTTAATGGGTGTGGAACTTGCACAGCTGATCAATGAATTAGATCTAGATCATTTACTTTTCTGGGCCTGTGCTCCATTTTATATTTCAGAAATATACAAAAAACTGCACATGTTGCATTTTAGCTGCAATTTATCAAAAAACAAACAAAAAAAACAAACAAACAAACGAACAAAAAAAACACAGCACGTTAACATTGGACGTCGTATGAACGCCCAGATCATGTCCATATTGCGTCCGTCCGTCCAAGACCAATTCACCCAAGGCTGATTCATATGTTTGTATTTTTAAAGCATTTAAAGCGTGTTTTGCACATGTTAAAGGATTGGAGGGACGGGCTTCCCGGCTTTCATGTTCTGCTGTTTGTATCTTTGCAATAGCATTTAAAGTATGCTGTGAAAATGTTTGCATATTTTTACAATAAAAATTGTAAAAAAAAAAAAAAAAAAAAAGAAGTCAGGATTGTGATTTATTGTTAACCTTACTGTAGTCTTAAGTCCACAAGGTAGGAAACAGTTTCCTGTACCTGTTAATTTTACTGTACCTTCATTTGGCTTGTCAGCAGGTTTTAACTGGGTAGAGGCATTTCCAGTTACCATCTGCTGGTGATAGATTCAAATTAAGCAATAGGAAAATAACCTGGAACAGTATGCCACCTTCTACAATGGGGCTACAGTTATGCATACAAACTAGAAGCAGCACAGTATAAAAAAGACGTCCCCAAAGACCACATTAGGACTAGGAATAGCTCACATATGGACGTAACGTCACAAATCAACGTTTAAAAGACGTCTAAAAAAGACGTCGTCTGGAGTAACGTTCTGCACCTTCAGATGACCCGATTTAGACGTCCAAAAATAACTTTAAAAAGACGTCGTATGGACACCCCTTTGCGCAGAGCTGTAGTACTTCCTTCATGAGCTAAAAATCTAAAAAATACATGAACCTCTGATCGCAGTCCAGTTCCTGTTGGCTGAAACATTAACATCTTAAACAATGTCCATTACCAACAATTCCTCTGACCTTACAATGTAATGTCAGTGTATGAATCAGTACACAACCAGTACTCCACCAAGTACTTACAAAGTACTTGCAGTATAATTTGTTTCTCCTTTCCTCTCCTTTCCTCTAAAGTACTCGGTAGGTACCTACTACTTACACAACTCCTTTCGCTAATGCACGGATCAGACTACACCGTGTCTTTGTCTTTGACGATGGTCACCTTGTCAGATCGAACCATCACAGTGCCATAAACTCTTGCCGTGTCTTGGTTGGGTGACTGGTAAGACGACATGAAATACCCCAACTAATCACAGCAGCAGTAAAAAGGATAAACTTGGGCAATTAGGGAACGAAAGGATATAAGGGTGTCACACGCAGATACTGACTAGGATTGCATTACACAAATGTTTAAAAAAAAATCAAAAACACGCACATTGCAGCTTTAACCCCCCCCCACTTGAAATCTATAACCAATCTTGTAACCTGAATTCTGAATGAACAAGTGCGCTGAAAGCTCGCCACCCCAGACCTGGTCAACTGTCTTTGCCAGCAGCGCACCGCTGGGCAAGTGGATTTTCGTAAAACGGCGGAGTCGTGCGCTCACGTCACCAACACCTCACCGGCAGGTTTCCACAGTGTCTGGCATTTCACTGCGATCAATAATTAGCAACAGACGCAATTCAATGCAACTATCTGTGTCAGCACATACAGTCAGACCTAAATTTATATATTTTGATCAGTATCTCATCTGACCACATGGCAAGCGCGTTCGGCACGCGTAATGGGCACTCACCCTGACTGAATGCAAACAGGTGAAACAGGGATGCGAACTATCGGTTAACGTCGCTGTGCCAACCAGAAACAGCCGTGGCATCCTACAGAGCATATATACTGCATCTATCTCACAGCACTCGACAGACAGAGAGAGAGACAGATGAAAAAAATGTAAGTGATAATCGTTGTCCGCTATTACCCACGTCATTTCATTCCAAATACAAATGTTATCATTGTAATGCTTAACGTTATCTACAAAGATGGAGTACATCATTGCTTTGAGGACGATGATATATATATATATATATATATATGCTGCGAAAAAATAAACAGTATATACAAACGGGTGTGCAAAGTAATACAAACGGATGTCATGAGACATGAGAGACGTCAGTCTCCTCCTGGGAGAAGTTTGGGCGTCGGACACTATCCTGTGGGGTCTTAGTCACCCTCGAAACTTGCCATGGACTGAGATGAGAAGGAGGAGAAGATGCGCCAGCCGTGCAGTGCATGAAAATACCTAAGTCTGCGCCGCCAAGCCCCATCGGCGCAGCGGACCTGACTTTGCGCCGCGCCTGCGCCTGCGGAATCGAAAATAGAGCCCATAAAGTTTACATAGGCAGCAACATCATACAGTCAGTGTGCAGACGCCCGGTTGCTGTTCACGATTGACCATGACGCTGGTAATTGGTCGGCCACGACAAAATCCACATCAAAATACGCCTTGGGCGGTATATGTTGTATTAACGCAAAATAAAAAGTGCCAATGTGGATCCAAGTGAGGGCACATGTCATCCGTGCAGCTCTGTGGATTATTATTGTGTATGTAATAGTGAAAAAGAAAAAAGGGGGGGGGGGGGAGAGAGAGAGAGAGAGAGAGAGAGAGAGAGAGAGAGAGATCAAAGGCACAGAGCAGTACCATAAATGTGGCTTTGATGTGCTTTGAAGATGGGATGGGTGGCTTTGTGACGTCATCGCTCCAAATTCAATAAGTACATCAACACACACACACAAACAACAAAGGCACAAAAGACATTACAAGACATCAGGAAATTCTAGGCTCGCTCAGAGACAAACCGTATTTCAGGAACAAATTTTTCTGCAACAGCGGACAATTTTTAACTAGTGTTGAAGTAAGGTATTTCTTTTCAGTTCTTATAGGTCGATATGGCTAACAGAGGAGATGGCAAGCACAATGGCCCAAATCGGCCACACATTAACAATGTGCCTCTAAGAGGAAATCGGCCACAAGTACCTTGGTACCTTCGTTGGATAGAATGTCTCCTCAAACATAGAATGCCCCAGCAAGTCAGAATGTGTTTATTGGTATTGCACAATGTATTGGATGATACTGATGACAATGAAAATGCTGTCTTCAATGACGACCCTATCAATATTAAGGTTGTAAACCATGAAAACAATGGTGACGACAAAAACGATGGTGACGTCGAAAACGATGGTGACCACAAAAACAATGGTGACGACAAAAACGATGGTGACGACGAAAACGATGGTGACAACGAAAACGATGGCGACGACAAAAACGATGGCGACGACAAAAACAATGGTGACAACGAAAACGATGGTGACCACAAAAACGATGGTGGCGACGAAAACGATGGTGACCACAAAAACGATGGTGACAACAAAAACGATGGTGACGATGAAAACGATGGTGACGACGAAAACGATGGTGACGACGAAAATGCTAACGTCAGCACTGATGTGGGAACTGAAGTTGTCAACCTCCTGCCTGGAGGATTGGAGTCTGATAGCTCCTCTGACAGTGACATTGACTGTGCTACTGCTGCAGATGAGGACCCTCTCCCTGGTCCATCCAGGAAATGGTTAAGAGAGCATGACAGAGATGCAGACGAAGATGAAGACGAGAGATGTAGCTTACCAGACAGTTGGTGGGAGTCTGACAGCCTCTCTGACAGTGACGCTGACTGTGAAAATAATAATACAAGACAAGACAAGAATACTGTTAACTGTCCAGTCGGACGTGCAGGTGCTACTGCTGAAGCTGCAGATGAGGACCCTCTCTCTGGTCCATCCAGGAAACAGCTAAGAGAGCATGACAGAGATGCAGACGAAGATGAAGACGAGAGATGTAGCTTACCAGACAGTTGTCGGGAGTCTGACAGCCTCTCTGACAGTGACGCTGACCCTGAAAATAATAATACAAGACAAGACAAGAATACTGTTAACTGTCCAGTCGGACGTGCAGGTGCTACTGCTGAAGCTGCAGATGAGGACCCTCTCCCTGGTCCATCCAGGAAACGGCTAAGAGAGCATGACAGAGATGCAGACGAAGATGAAGACGAGAGATGTAGTATACGAGTCAATTGGTGGGGGTCTGACAGCCCCTTGGACAATGACGCTGACTGTGAAAATAATAATACAAGACAAGACAAGAATACTGTTAACTGTCCAGTCGGACGTGCAGGTACTACTGCTGAAGCTGCAGATGAGGACCCTCGTCACGTACCAGACAATTGGTGGGAGCTTGACAGCCTCCCTGACAGTGACACTGACTGTGAAAATAATAATACAAGACATGACAATGACGCTGACTGTGAAAATAATAATACAAGACAAGACAAGAATACTGATAACTGTCCAGTCGGACGTGCAGGTACTACTGCTGAAGCTGCAGATGAGGACCCTCGTCACGTACCAGACAATTGGTGGGAGCTTGACAGCCTCCCTGACAGTGACACTGACTGTGAAAATAATAATACAAGACAAGACAAGAATACTGTTAACTGTCCAGTTGGACGTGCAGGTGCTACTGCTGAAGCTGCAGATGAGGATCCTCTCCCTGGTCCATCCAGGGAACGGCTAAGAGAGCATGACAGAGATGCAGACGAAGATGAAGACGAGAGACGTAGCATACGAGTCAATTGGTGGGGGTCTGACAGCCCCTTTGACAATGACGCTGACTGTGAAAATAATAATACAAGACAAGACAAGAATACTGTTAACTGTCCAGTCGGATGTGCAGGTACTACTGCTGAAGCTGCAGATGAGGACCCTCGTCACGTACCAGACAATTGGTGGGAGCTTGACAGCCTCCCTGACAGTGACACTGACTGTGAAAATAATAATACAAGACAAGACAAGAATACTGTTAACTGTCCAGTTGGACGTGCAGGTGCTACTGCTGAAGCTGCAGATGAGGACCCTCTCCCTGGTCCATCCAGGGAACGGCTAAGAGAGCATGACAGAGATGCAGACGAAGATGAAGACGAGAGACGTAGCATACGAGTCAATTGGTGGGGGTCTGACAGCCCCTTTGACAATGACGCTGACTGTGAAAATAATAATACAAGACAAGACAAGAATACTGTTAACTGTCCAGTCGGACGTGCAGGTACTACTGCTGAAGCTGCAGATGAGGACCCTCGTCACGTACCAGACAATTGGTGGGAGCTTGACAGCCTCCCTGACAGTGACGCTGACTGTGCTACTGCTGCAGATGAGGACCCTCTCCCTGGTCCATCCAGGATTTCTTCCTCGCTCTCGTTGAACGTCTGAGGTCTGGATGGGTGTCACTTTAATTAAGCAACTGGAAATCAATCAATCAATCAATCAATCAATCAATCAATCAATCAATCAATCAATCAATCAATCAATCAATCAATCAATCCTAAATTGTTAACTAATTAAATAAACAAATAAATAATAAATAAAAGAAATTTATACAAACTAATAATCATTTAAAAAACAAAAAATAAAATAATAAAATCAATTAAAAAAAAATAAAGCTAAAACTGAATTTGCTCGTTCTTTCTCACTGCTTCAGAATCCAAACAATGTTAGCATATGAAGTGCATTTGTTTAAACTTCCAGGGTATGAAATCATAAAAACTCACAGGAAAAGCCTCTGAAACCATCACAGGGATATGTTTTGTAAACCCCATCTCTGCAGATGGAATAGGTATTACAACCTCAGTCTTGCATTAAAGGCCCTGTTTACACCTGCCAATAACATGCATCTTGGGTGATCTGATCACAAGTGGGCAGCTGAGCCACACAGCTGTTCACAGCTGTGTCTGTCGTGCATCTCCAACGTGTCCAGCTGACCACTTGCATTCAGATTTTGTTACTGTCTATGTTACTTCCACTAGATGGTCAAAGCACTGCTCACACAGAGATTACATGTTGCCATGTTTGTTTCACAGTGGCAGCAGCTCTTTGGAATGAGCAGTATTCAATCTGACATGCTTAACTACTACTTTAAACATGGTTTTACAACAGATTAAATACTTAACTTGCTTGCTGATTCACATGGGATTGTACCAAGGAAACACACCCTTTGCAAAATGAGTGTGTCCAGCTTTGGAAAGACCCTCTTGACAAACTGAGAGAAGACGACTATTTCTACTTCTTAGGCAAGTCCTTGATCCAGTTTTGCTTCCTTCAAACAATCCAGGTTTTTTGTTTCTTTGTTTTTTCCACAGTTTGATATAATAGCAATATTAGTTGCACTGCAGCAAATTACATTTTGCACGCATTTACATTGTACATCGTTTTGTAATTTTTAATTAATTTACATTAGAAGTTCAGCTCAATAGCTACCAAGTCATGTGACCAAAGGACTCAAAATCAGTGCGGGATTATGGCACTCCCCTGGCTGCATGAGATACACCTCTTGGTTTTACATTTTACACCTTTTTTCATTTTTTATTAATTTTTCAGATGTAAATATTAGCATTTTAGCTCAATAGCTCCCAGTTCATGTGACCAATTGACTCAAAATCAGTGTGGGATGATGGTACTCCACTGGCTGCATGAGATACACGTCTTGGTTTTACATTTTAAATCTCCAAACAATTATAATTATTTTTTTACATGGAGTGCCTTAGGAGTGAATGTCTGTCGAATATCCAACTTATAACTAACTTCACTGCGGTTTGGTACTTTTGCTCTATGAAGGTGAAGAAGAGCGTCACGGCAAATGTTTTTTGACCATTAATTTTTTGATCATGAATTATGCCTTTGGACTCTCTGTGGTCATGGATTCGCATTAATAATGGGAATTGTGGAACTAATGTGAAAATAAAGGAACACTAAGAACGGATCCGTGAAGTTGTTTTCATATTGTGGACTGTGGATACGTGTCAAATCACGAGACTGCTCCTTTCACCGAAGTGGCAATTTTATCTTCAGGGAAAATTGACACTACAGATGTGTTTCATATCTGTGTGGATTTAAAGTCAGAGGATAATCTAGGAAATTAACAAATGAGGTGTATGAAACAGTTAATGGATGTGGAACTTGCACAGCTGATCAATGAATTAGATCTAGATCATTTACTTTTCTGGGCCTGTGCTCCATTTTATATTTCAGAAATATACAAAAAACTGCACATGTTGCATTTTAGCTGCAATTTATCAAAAAACAAACAAAACAAACAAACAAACAAACAAACAAACGAACAAAAAAAACCCAGCACGTTAACATTGGACGTCGTATGGACGCCCAGATCATGTCCATATTGCGTCCGTCCGTCCAAGACCAAGCCACCCAAGGCTGATTCATATGTTTGTATTTTTAAAGCATTTAAAGCGTGTTTTGCACATGTTAAAGGATTGGAGGGGCGGGCTTCCCGGCTATGTTTGTATCTTTGCAATAGCATTTAAAGTATGCTGTGAAAATGTTTGCATATTTTTACAATAAAAATAGTGATAGATTCAAATTGAGCAATAGGAAAATAACCTGGAACAGTATGCCACCTTCTACAATGGGGCTACAGTTATGCATACAAACTAGAAGCAGCACAGTATAAAATCAATGTCTAAAATGAGTAATAATTTGACGTAGAAAAGATGTCCACAAGGACCACATTTGGACGTAAAAAAGACGTCCCCCAAAGACCACATTAGGACTAGGAATAGCTCACATATGGACGTAACGTCACAAATCAACGTTTAAAAGACGTCTAAAAAAGACGTCGTCTGGAGTAACGTTCTGCACCTTCAGATGACCCGATTTAGACGTCCAAAAATAACTTTAAAAAGACGTCGTATGGACACCCCTTTGCGCAGAGCTGTAGTGCTTCCTTCATGAGCTAAAAATCTAAAAAATACATGAACCTCTGATCGCAGTCCAGTTCCTGTTGGCTGAAACATTAACATCTTAAACAATGTCCATTACCAACAATTCCTCTGACCTTACAATGTAATGTCAGTGTATGAATCAGTACACAACCAGTACTCCACCAAGTACTTACAAAGTACTTGCAGTATAATTTGTTTCTCCTTTCCTCTCCTTTCCTCTAAAGTACTCGGTAGGTACCTACTACTTACACAACTCCTTTCGCTAATGCACGGATCAGACTACACCGTGTCTTTGTCTTTGACGATGGTCACCTTGTCAGATCGAACCATCACAGTGCCATAAACTCTTGCCGTGTCTTGGTTGGGTGACTGGTAAGACGACATGAAATACCCCAACTAATCACAGCAGCAGTAAAAAGGACAAACTTGGGCAATTAGGGAACGAAAGGATATAAGGGTGTCACACGCAGATACTGACTAGGATTGCATTACACAAATGTTTAAAAAAAAAATCAAAAACACGCACATTGCAGCTTTAACCCCCCTCACTTGAAATCTATAACCAATCTTGTAACCTGAATTCTGAATGAACAAGTGCGCTGAAAGCTCGCCACCCCAGACCTGGTCAACTGTCTTTGCCAGCAGCGCACCGCTGGGCAAGTGGATTTTCGTAAAACGGCGGAGTCGTGCGCTCACGTCACCAACACCTCACTGGCAGGTTTCCACAGTGTCTGGCATTTCACTGCGATCAATAATTAGCAACAGCCGCAATTCAATGCAACTATCTGTGTCAGCACATACAGTCAGACCTAAATATATATATTTTGATAAGTATCTCATCTGACCACATGGCAAGCGCGTTCGGCACGCGTAATGGTCACTCACCCTGACCGAATGCAAACAGGTGAAACAGGGATGCGAACTATCGGTTAACGTCGCTGTGCCAACCAGAAACAGCCGTGGCATCCTACAGAGCATATATACTGCATCTATCTCACAGCACTCGACAGACAGAGAGAGAGACAGATGAAAAAAATGTAAGTGATAATCGTTGTCCGCTATTACCCACGTCATTTCATTCCAAATACAAATGTTATCATTGTAATGCTTAACGTTATCTACAAAGATGGAGTACATCATTGCTTTGAGGACGATGATATATATATATATATATATATATATATGCTGCGAAAAAAATAAACAGTATATACAAACGGGTGTGCAAAGTAATACAAACGGATGTCATGAGACATGAGAGACGTCAGTCTCCTCCTGGGAGAAGTTTGGGCGTCGGACACTATCCTGTGGGGTCTTAGTCACCCTCGAAACTTGCCATGGACTGAGATGAGAAGGAGGAGAAGATGCGCCAGCCGTGCAGTGCATGAAAATACCTAAGTCTGCGCCGCCAAGCCCCATCGGCGCAGCGGACCTGACCTTGCGCCGCGCCTGCGCCTGCGGAATCGAAAATAGAGCCCATAAAGTTTACATAGGCAGCAACATCATACAGTCAGTGTGCAGACGCCCGGTTGCTGTTCACGATTGACCATGACGCTGGTAATTGGTCGGCCACGACAAAATCCACATCAAAATACGCCTTGGGCGGTATATGTTGTATTAACGCAAAATAAAAAGTGCCAATGTGGATCCAAGTGAGGGCACATGTCATCCGTGCAGCTCTGTGGATTATTATTGTGTATGTAATAGTGAAAAAGAAAAAAGGGGGGGGGGGGGGGGGAGAGAGAGAGAGAGAGAGAGAGAGAGAGAGAGAGAGAGAGAGAGAGATCAAAGGCACAGAGCAGTACCATAAATGTGGCTTTGATGTGCTTTGAAGATGGGATGGGTGGCTTTGTGACGTCATCGCTCCAAATTCAATAAGTACATCAACACACACACACAAACAACAAAGACACAAAAGACATTACAAGACATCAGGAAATTCTAGGCTCGCTCAGAGACAAACCGTATTTCAGGAACAAATTTTTCTGCAACAGCGGACAATTTTTAACTAGTGTTGAAGTAAGGTATTTCTTTTCAGTTCTTATAGGTCGATATGGCTAACAGAGGAGATGGCAAGCACAATGGCCCAAATCGGCCACACATTAACAATGTGCCTCTAAGAGGAAATCGGCCACAAGTACCTTGGTACCTTCGTTGGATAGAATGTCTCCTCAAACATAGAATGCCCCAGCAAGTCAGAATGTGTTTATTGGTATTGCACAATGTATTGGATGATACTGATGACAATGAAAATGCTGTCTTCAATGACGACCCTATCAATATTAAGGTTGTAAACCATGAAAACAATGGTGACGACGAAAACGATGGTGACGACGAAAACGATGGTGACCACAAAAACAATGGTGACGACAAAAACGATGGTGACGACGAAAACGATGGTGACGACGAAAACGATGGTGACCACGAAAACGATGGTGACGACGAAAACGATGGTGACGACGAAAACGATGGTGACCACGAAAACGATGGAGACGATGAAAACGATGGTGACCACGAAAACGATGGTGACGACGAAAACGATGGTGACGACGAAAACGATGGTGACCACGAAAACGATGGTGACGACGAAAACGATGGTGACGACGAAAACGATGGTGACGACGAAAATGCTAACGTCAGCACTGATGTGGGAACTGAAGTTGTCAACCTCCTGCCTGGAGGATTGGAGTCTGATAGCTCCTCTGACAGTGACACTGACTGTGCTACTGCTGCAGATGAGGACCCTCTCCCTGGTCCATCCAGGAAACAGCTAAGAGAGCATGACAGAGATGCAGACGAAGATGAAGACGAGAGACGTAACGTACCAGACAATTGTCGGGAGTCTGACAGCCTCCCTGACAGTGACGCTGACCCTGAAAATAATAATACAAGACAAGACAAGAATACTGTTAACTGTCCAGTCGGACGTGCAGGTGCTACTGCTGAAGCTGCAGATGAGGACCCTCTCCCTGGTCCATCCAGGAAACAGCTAAGAGAGCATGACAGAGATGCAGACAAAGATGAAGACAAGAGACGTAGCGTACCAGACAACTGGCGGGAGTCTGACAGCCTCCCTGACAGTGACGCTAACTGTGAAAATAAGAATACAAGACAAGACAAGAATACTGTTAACTGTCCAGTCGGACGTGCAGGTGCTACTGCTGAAGCTGCAGACGAGGACCCTTGTCACGTACCAGACAATTGGTGGGAGCTTGACAGCCTCCCTGACAGTGACACTGACTGTGAAAATAATAATACAAGACAAGACAAGAATACTGTTAACTGTCCAGTCGGACGTGCAGGTGCTACTGCTGAAGCTGCAGATGAGGACCCTCTCCCTGGTCCATCCAGGAAACAGCTAAGAGAGCATGACAGAGATGCAGACAAAGATGAAGACAAGAGACGTAGCGTACCAGACAACTGGCGGGAGTCTGACAGCCTCCCTGACAGTGACGCTAACTGTGAAAATAAGAATACAAGACAAGACAAGAATACTGTTAACTGTCCAGTCGGACGTGCAGGTGCTACTGCTGAAGCTGCAGACCCTTTCCTTGGTCCATCCAGGAAATGGTTAAGAGAGCATGACAGAGATGCAGAGGAAGATGAAGACAAGAAACGGAGAGTACAAGTCAGATGGCAGGAGTCTGACACCCTCCCTAACAGTGACGCTGACTGTGAAAACAACAATACAAGACAAGACAAGAATACTGTTAACTGTCCAGTCGGACATGCAGGTGCTACTGCTGAAGCTGCAGACCCTTTCCTTGGTCCATCCAGGAAATGGTTAAGAGAGCATGACAGAGATGCAGACGAAGATGAAGATGAGAGATGTAGAGTACAAGTCAGATGGCGGAAGTCTGACACCCTCCCTGACAGTGACACTGACTGTGCTACTGCTGCAGATGAGGACCCTTTCCCCAGTCCATCCAGAAAATGGTTAAGAGAGCATTACAGAAATGCAGATGAAGATGAAGACGAGAGACGTAGCGTACAAGTCAAATGGTGGGAGTCTGACTACCTCTCTGACAGTGACGCTGACTGTGAAAATAATAATACAAGACAAGACAGGAAAACTGTTAATTGTCCAGTCAGACATACATGGGCCAGCGCTAGAGCTGCAGTCAAAGACCCTATGCCTGGTCCATTCTGGAATTGCCGAAGAGAGCATGATACAGATGAAGATGAGAGAAGCAGCACAGATATGAGAGGGTGGGAGTCTGACTACCTCTCTGAGAGTGGCGGTGACTGTGCTACTGATGAAGATGAGGACCCTCTCCCCGGTCCATCCACGAAATGGTTCAGAAAGCATGACAGAGATGAAGACGAGTGGTAGTGTACAAGTCAAATGGTGGGAGTCTGACAGCCTCTCTGACAGTGAGTGTCACTGTGACAATAATAATACACTTTAATTAAGCTACCGGAAATCAACCAACCAACCAACCAACCAACCAACCAACCAACCAACCAACCAACCAACCAACCAACCAATCAATCAATCAATCAATCAATCGTAAATTGTTAACTAATTAAATAAACAAATAAATAATAAATAAAAGAAATTTAAACGAACTAATAATCATCTTTAAAAAAATGTTAAAAATGATACAAAAAATAAAATGAAAAACTGAATTTGCTCGTTCTTTCTCACTGCTTCAGAATCCAAACAATGTTAGCATATGAAGTGCATTTGTTTAAACTTCCAGGGTATGAAATCATAAAAACTCACAGGAAAAGCCTCTGAAACCATCACAGGGATATGTTTTGTAAACCCCATCTCTGCAGATGGAATAGGTATTACAACCTCAGTCTTGCATTAAAGGCCCTGTTTACACCTGCCAATAACATGCATCTTGGGTGATCTGATCACAAGTGGGCAGCTGAGCCACACAGCTGTTCACAGCTGTGTCTGTCGTGCATCTCCAACGTGTCCAGCTGACCACTTGCATTCAGATTTTGTTACTGTCTATGTTACTTCCACTAGATGGTCAAAGCACTGCTCGCACAGAGATTACATGTTGCCATGTTTGTTTCACAGTGGCAGCAGCTCTTTGGAATGAGCAGTATTCAATCTGACATGCTTAACTACTACTTTAAACATGGTTTTACAACAGATTAAATACTTAACTTGCTTGCTGATTCACATGGGATTGTACCAAGGAAACACACCCTTTGCAAAATGAGTGTGTCCAGCTTTGGAAAGACCCTCTTGACAAACTGAGAGAAGACGACTATTTCTACTTCTTAGGCAAGTCCTTGATCCAGTTTTGCTTCCTTCAAACAATCCAGGTTTTTTGTTTCTTTGTTTTTTCCACAGTTTGATATAATAGCAATATTAGTTGCACTGCAGCAAATTACATTTTGCATGCATTTATATTTCTGTGCAAACCCATCATATTTGACATAAAGACTAAAAGAAACAAAACGGGTTAGGACCACTGGATTATACACACTGAAGATGTTGTAGAAGCCATTTTATAATGGTCTTTATTAGTTCAGTTTTACAGTGAATTTGAGTTTCATCTAATTTAAGTGGACAGTAAATTATTAATTGCATTATGTTATGAATATTAAGGAAAGAAAACTATTTATTCTTCTCTTAGCTTGAATTTATCTCAGTAATATTTGGTTATGGTGGAGTATCTAATCATGGCCAGGCACAGATGGTGTGGTTGTTCCTTACCGCAGTGAAGTTAGTTTTAAGTTGGCTATTGACAGACATTCGCTCCTAAGGCACTCCATGTAAAAATTAATAATAATTATTTGGAGATTTAAAATGTAAAACCAAGAGGTGTATCTCATGCAGCCAGGGGAGTACTATCATCCCACACTGATTTTGAGTCAATTGGTCACATGAAGCTATTGAGCTAAAATGCTATATCTGAAAAATTACTAATAATTATTTGGAGATTTAAAATGTAATACCAAGAGGTGTATCTCATGCAGCCAGTGGAGTATAATCCCACACTGATTTTGAGTCCATTGATAAGTGAGATTTTGTTGCACTTTTTTATGTCCCCCCCCCCCCATCGTTTCTAGTTAGGCTATTCTTTTTACATTGTACATCGTTTTGTAATTTTTAATTAATTTACATTAGAAGTTCAGCTCAATAGCTACCAAGTCATGTGACCAAAGGACTCAAAATCAGTGCGGGATTATGGCACTCCCCTGGCTGCATGAGATACACCTCTTGGTTTTACATTTTACACCTTTTTTCATTTTTTATTAATTTTTCAGATGTAAATATTAGCATTTTAGCTCAATAGCTCCCAGTTCATGTGACCAATTGACTCAAAATCAGTGTGGGATGATGGTACTCCACTGGCTGCATGAGATACACGTCTTGGTTTTACATTTTAAATCTCCAAACAATTATAATTATTTTTTTACATGGAGTGCCTTAGGAGTGAATGTCTGTCGAATATCCAACTTATAACTAACTTCACTGCGGTTTGGTACTTTTGCTCTATGAAGGTGAAGAAGAGCGTCACGGCAAATGTTTTTTGACCATTAATTTTTTGATCATGAATTATGCCTTTGGACTCTCTGTGGTCATGGATTCGCATTAATAATGGGAATTGTGGAACTAATGTGAAAATAAAGGAACACTAAGAACGGATCCGTGAAGTTGTTTTCATATTGTGGACTGTGGATACGTGTCAAATCACGAGACTGCTCCTTTCACCTAAGTGGCAATTTTATCTTCAGGGAAAATTGACACTACAGATGTGTTTCATATCTGTGTGGATTTAAAGTCAGAGGATAATCTAGGAAATTAACAAATGAGGTGTATGAAACAGTTAATGGGTGTGGAACTTGCACAGCTGATCAATGAATTAGATCTAGATCATTTACTTTTCTGGGCCTGTGCTCCATTTTATATTTCAGAAATATACAAAAAACTGCACATGTTGCATTTTAGCTGCAATTTATCAAAAAACAAACAAAAAAAACAAACAAACAAACGAACAAAAAAAACCCAGCACGTTAACATTGGACGTCGTATGAACGCCCAGATCATGTCCATATTGCGTCCGTCCGTCCAAGACCAATTCACCCAAGGCTGATTCATATGTTTGTATTTTTAAAGCATTTAAAGCGTGTTTTGCACATGTTAAAGGATTGGAGGGACGGGCTTCCCGGCTTTCATGTTCTGCTGTTTGTATCTTTGCAATAGCATTTAAAGTATGCTGTGAAAATGTTTGCATATTTTTACAATAAAAATTGTAAAAAAAAAAAAAAAAAAAAAGAAGTCAGGATTGTGATTTATTGTTAACCTTACTGTAGTCTTAAGTCCACAAGGTAGGAAACAGTTTCCTGTACCTGTTAATTTTACTGTACCTTCATTTGGCTTGTCAGCAGGTTTTAACTGGGTAGAGGCATTTCCAGTTACCATCTGCTGGTGATAGATTCAAATTAAGCAATAGGAAAATAACCTGGAACAGTATGCCACCTTCTACAATGGGGCTACAGTTATGCATACAAACTAGAAGCAGCACAGTATAAAAAAGACGTCCCCAAAGACCACATTAGGACTAGGAATAGCTCACATATGGACGTAACGTCACAAATCAACGTTTAAAAGACGTCTAAAAAAGACGTCGTCTGGAGTAACGTTCTGCACCTTCAGATGACCCGATTTAGACGTCCAAAAATAACTTTAAAAAGACGTCGTATGGACACCCCTTTGCGCAGAGCTGTAGTACTTCCTTCATGAGCTAAAAATCTAAAAAATACATGAACCTCTGATCGCAGTCCAGTTCCTGTTGGCTGAAACATTAACATCTTAAACAATGTCCATTACCAACAATTCCTCTGACCTTACAATGTAATGTCAGTGTATGAATCAGTACACAACCAGTACTCCACCAAGTACTTACAAAGTACTTGCAGTATAATTTGTTTCTCCTTTCCTCTCCTTTCCTCTAAAGTACTCGGTAGGTACCTACTACTTACACAACTCCTTTCGCTAATGCACGGATCAGACTACACCGTGTCTTTGTCTTTGACGATGGTCACCTTGTCAGATCGAACCATCACAGTGCCATAAACTCTTGCCGTGTCTTGGTTGGGTGACTGGTAAGACGACATGAAATACCCCAACTAATCACAGCAGCAGTAAAAAGGATAAACTTGGGCAATTAGGGAACGAAAGGATATAAGGGTGTCACACGCAGATACTGACTAGGATTGCATTACACAAATGTTTAAAAAAAAATCAAAAACACGCACATTGCAGCTTTAACCCCCCCCCACTTGAAATCTATAACCAATCTTGTAACCTGAATTCTGAATGAACAAGTGCGCTGAAAGCTCGCCACCCCAGACCTGGTCAACTGTCTTTGCCAGCAGCGCACCGCTGGGCAAGTGGATTTTCGTAAAACGGCGGAGTCGTGCGCTCACGTCACCAACACCTCACCGGCAGGTTTCCACAGTGTCTGGCATTTCACTGCGATCAATAATTAGCAACAGCCGCAATTCAATGCAACTATCTGTGTCAGCACATACAGTCAGACCTAAATTTATATATTTTGATCAGTATCTCATCTGACCACATGGCAAGCGCGTTCGGCACGCGTAATGGGCACTCACCCTGACTGAATGCAAACAGGTGAAACAGGGATGCGAACTATCGGTTAACGTCGCTGTGCCAACCAGAAACAGCCGTGGCATCCTACAGAGCATATATACTGCATCTATCTCACAGCACTCGACAGACAGAGAGAGAGACAGATGAAAAAAATGTAAGTGATAATCGTTGTCCGCTATTACCCACGTCATTTCATTCCAAATACAAATGTTATCATTGTAATGCTTAACGTTATCTACAAAGATGGAGTACATCATTGCTTTGAGGACGATGATATATATATATATATATATATATGCTGCGAAAAAATAAACAGTATATACAAACGGGTGTGCAAAGTAATACAAACGGATGTCATGAGACATGAGAGACGTCAGTCTCCTCCTGGGAGAAGTTTGGGCGTCGGACACTATCCTGTGGGGTCTTAGTCACCCTCGAAACTTGCCATGGACTGAGATGAGAAGGAGGAGAAGATGCGCCAGCCGTGCAGTGCATGAAAATACCTAAGTCTGCGCCGCCAAGCCCCATCGGCGCAGCGGACCTGACTTTGCGCCGCGCCTGCGCCTGCGGAATCGAAAATAGAGCCCATAAAGTTTACATAGGCAGCAACATCATACAGTCAGTGTGCAGACGCCCGGTTGCTGTTCACGATTGACCATGACGCTGGTAATTGGTCGGCCACGACAAAATCCACATCAAAATACGCCTTGGGCGGTATATGTTGTATTAACGCAAAATAAAAAGTGCCAATGTGGATCCAAGTGAGGGCACATGTCATCCGTGCAGCTCTGTGGATTATTATTGTGTATGTAATAGTGAAAAAGAAAAAAGAGAGGGGGGGGGGGGGGGAGAGAGAGAGAGAGAGAGAGAGAGAGAGAGATCAAAGGCACAGAGCAGTACCATAAATGTGGCTTTGATGTGCTTTGAAGATGGGATGGGTGGCTTTGTGACGTCATCGCTCCAAATTCAATAAGTACATCAACACACACACACAAACAACAAAGACACAAAAGACATTACAAGACATCAGGAAATTCTAGGCTCGCTCAGAGACAAACCGTATTTCAGGAACAAATTTTTCTGCAACAGCGGACAATTTTTAACTAGTGTTGAAGTAAGGTATTTCTTTTCAGTTCTTATAGGTCGATATGGCTAACAGAGGAGATGGCAAGCACAATGGCCCAAATCGGCCACACATTAACAATGTGCCTCTAAGAGGAAATCGGCCACAAGTACCTTGGTACCTTCGTTGGATAGAATGTCTCCTCAAACATAGAATGCCCCAGCAAGTCAGAATGTGTTTATTGGTATTGCACAATGTATTGGATGATACTGATGACAATGAAAATGCTGTCTTCAATGACGACCCTATCAATATTAAGGTTGTAAACCATGAAAACAATGGTGACGACGAAAACGATGGTGACGACGAAAACGATGGTGACCACAAAAACGATGGTGACGACAAAAACGATGGTGACGACGAAAACGATGGTGACAACGAAAACGATGGCGACGACAAAAACGATGGCGACGACAAAAACGATGGTGACGACGAAAACGATGGTGACCACAAAAACGATGGTGACCACAAAAACGATGGTGACGACGAAAAAGAGGGTGACCACGAAAACGATGGTGACAACAAAAACGATGGTGACGATGAAAACGATGGTGACGACGAAAACGATGGTGACGACGAAAATGCTAACGTCAGCACTGATGTGGGAACTGAAGTTGTCAACCTCCTGCCTGGAGGATTGGAGTCTGATAGCTCCTCTGACAGTGACATTGACTGTGCTACTGCTGCAGATGAGGACCCTCTCCCTGGTCCATCCAGGAAATGGTTAAGAGAGCATGACAGAGATGCAGACAAAGATGAAGACGAGAGATGTAGCTTACCAGACAGTTGGTGGGAGTCTGACAGCCTCTCTGACAGTGACGCTGACTGTGAAAATAATAATACAAGACAAGACAAGAATACTGTTAACTGTCCAGTCGGACGTGCAGGTGCTACTGCTGAAGCTGCAGATGAGGACCCTCTCTCTGGTCCATCCAGGAAACAGCTAAGAGAGCATGACAGAGATGCAGACGAAGATGAAGACGAGAGATGTAGCTTACCAGACAGTTGGTGGGAGTCTGACAGCCTCTCTGACAGTGACGCTGACTGTGAAAATAATAATACAAGACAAGACAAGAATACTGTTAACTGTCCAGTCGGACGTGCAGGTGCTACTGCTGTAGCTGCAGATGAGGACCCTCTCCCCGGTCCATCCAGGAAACCGCTAAGAGAGCATGACAGAGATGCAGACGAAGATGAAGACGAGAGACGTAACGTACCAGACAATTGTCGGGAGTCTGACAGCCTCTCTGACAGTGACGCTGACCCTGAAAATAATAATACAAGACAAGACAAGAATACTGTTAACTGTCCAGTCGGACGTGCAGGTGCTACTGCTGAAGCTGCAGATGAGGACCCTCTCCCTGGTCCATCCAGGAAACGGCTAAGAGAGCATGACAGAGATGCAGACGAAGATGAAGACGAGAGATGTAGTATACGAGTCAATTGGTGGGGGTCTGACAGCCCCTTGGACAATGACGCTGACTGTGAAAATAATAATACAAGACAAGACAAGAATACTGTTAACTGTCCAGTCGGACGTGCAGGTACTACTGCTGAAGCTGCAGATGAGGACCCTCGTCACGTACCAGACAATTGGTGGGAGCTTGACAGCCTCCCTGACAGTGACGCTGACTGTGCTACTGCTGCAGATGAGGACCCTCTCCCTGGTCCATCCAGGAAACGGCTAAGAGAGCATGACAGAGATGCAGACGAAGATGAAGACGAGAGACGTAGCATACGAGTCAATTGGTGGGGGTCTGACAGCCCCTTTGACAATGACGCTGACTGTGAAAATAATAATACAAGACAAGACAAGAATACTGTTAACTGTCCAGTCGGACGTGCAGGTACTACTGCTGAAGCTGCAGATGAGGACCCTCGTCACGTACCAGACAATTGGTGGGAGCTTGACAGCCTCCCTGACAGTGACACTGACTGTGAAAATAATAATACAAGACAAGACAAGAATACTGTTAACTGTCCAGTTGGACGTGCAGGTGCTACTGCTGAAGCTGCAGATGAGGACCCTCTCCCTGGTCCATCCAGGGAACGGCTAAGAGAGCATGACAGAGATGCAGACGAAGATGAAGACGAGAGACGTAGCATACGAGTCAATTGGTGGGGGTCTGACAGCCCCTTTGACAATGACGCTGACTGTGAAAATAATAATACAAGACAAGACAAGAATACTGTTAACTGTCCAGTCGGACGTGCAGGTACTACTGCTGAAGCTGCAGATGAGGACCCTCGTCACGTACCAGACAATTGGTGGGAGCTTGACAGCCTCCCTGACAGTGACGCTGACTGTGCTACTGCTGCAGATGAGGACCCTCTCCCTGGTCCATCCAGGATTTCTTCCTCGCTCTCGTTGAACGTCTGAGGTCTGGATGGGTGTCACTTTAATTAAGCAACTGGAAATCAATCAATCAATCAATCAATCAATCAATCAATCAATCAATCAATCAATCAATCAATCAATCAATCAATCAATCAATCAATCAATCAATCCTAAATTGTTAACTAATTAAATAAACAAATAAATAATAAATAAAAGAAATTTATACAAACTAATAATCATTTAAAAAACAAAAAATAAAATAATAAAATCAATTAAAAAAAAATAAAGCTAAAACTGAATTTGCTCGTTCTTTCTCACTGCTTCAGAATCCAAACAATGTTAGCATATGAAGTGCATTTGTTTAAACTTCCAGGGTATGAAATCATAAAAACTCACAGGAAAAGCCTCTGAAACCATCACAGGGATATGTTTTGTAAACCCCATCTCTGCAGATGGAATAGGTATTACAACCTCAGTCTTGCATTAAAGGCCCTGTTTACACCTGCCAATAACATGCATCTTGGGTGATCTGATCACAAGTGGGCAGCTGAGCCACACAGCTGTTCACAGCTGTGTCTGTCGTGCATCTCCAACGTGTCCAGCTGACCACTTGCATTCAGATTTTGTTACTGTCTATGTTACTTCCACTAGATGGTCAAAGCACTGCTCGCACAGAGATTACATGTTGCCATGTTTGTTTCACAGTGGCAGCAGCTCTTTGGAATGAGCAGTATTCAATCTGACATGCTTAACTACTACTTTAAACATGGTTTTACAACAGATTAAATACTTAACTTGCTTGCTGATTCACATGGGATTGTACCAAGGAAACACACCCTTTGCAAAATGAGTGTGTCCAGCTTTGGACAGACCCTCCTGACAAACTGAGAGAAGACGACTATTTCTACTTCTTGGGCAAGTCCTTGATCCAGTTTTGCTTCCTTCAAACAATCCAGGTTTTTTTTGTTTCTTTGTTTTTTCCACAGTTTGATATAATAGCAATATTAGTTGCACTGCAGCAAATTACATTTTGCACGCATTTATATTACTGTGCAAACCCATCATATTATGACATAAAGACTAAAAGAAACAAAATGGGTTAGGACCACTGGATTATACACTCTGAAGATGTTGTAGAAGTCATTTTATAATGGTCTTTATTAGTTCAGTTTTACAGTGAATTTGAGTTTCATCTAATTTAAGTGGACAGTAAATTATTAATTGCATTATGTTATGAATATTAAGGAAAGAAAACTATTTATTCTTCTCTTAGCTTGAATTTATCTTAGTAATATTTGGTTATGGTGGAGTATCTAATCATGGCCAGGCACAGATGGTGTGGTTGTTCCTTACCGCAGTGAACTTCGTTTTAAGTTGGTTATTCGACAGACATTCGCTCCTAAGGCACTCCATGTAAAAATTAATAATAATTATTTGGAGATTTAAAATGTAAAACCAAGACGTGTATCTCATGCAGCCAGGGGAGTACTACAATCCCAATTTTGAGTCAATTGGTCACATGACCTGGGAGCTATTGAGCTAAAATGCTAATATTAACATCTGAAAAATTAATAAAAAATGATATAAGGTGTAAAATGTAAAACCAAGAGGTGTATCTCATGCAGCCAGTGGAGTGCCATAATCCCGCACTGATTTTGAGTCAATTGGTTGTTGCAGCAGGGATCCTTTAAAAATAACCCATCTATGGGTTTACAGGATGGTTGAAAATGTCAAACTAAGTTTACAGCATTGAAACATACCACTTAAAATCACATGTTCTTAAACCGAAGACAATGCTCATTAAAATAAATGGCAAAAAAAAAACCAGCACGTTAAAGCTGTGACACTCAGTAAGGTCAAATATGGTAGCTGCAGTAGTTCCTTCATAAGCTAAAAATCTAAAAAATACATGAACCTCTGATCGCAGTCCAGTTCCTGTTGGCTGAAACATTAACATCTTAAACAATGTCCATTACCAACAATTCCTCTGACCTTACAATGTAATGTCAGTGTATGAATCAGTACACAACCAGTACTCCACCAAGTACTTACAAAGTACTTGCAGTATAATTTGTTTCTCCTTTCCTCTCCTTTCCTCTAAAGTACTCGGTAGGTACCTACTACTTACACAACTCCTTTCGCTAATGCACGGATCAGACTACACCGTGTCTTTGTCTTTGACGATGGTCACCTTGTCAGATCTAACCATCACAGTGCCATAAACTCTTGCCGTGTCTTGGTTGGGTGACTGGTAAGACGACATGAAATACCCCAACTAATCACAGCATGTCTTCATGATCAGGCACAAGTTCAGATGTCATTGGCGAGGCCCTGAAGCAACTGCGAATCAAATCAGAATCAGAATCACAATTAGAAAAAGCTTTATTGCCGATTCAACACATACGAGGAATTTGCTTTGGTGAGGTTGGTGCATGACACATCTATTAAAAAGAAGCAAAGTAAAAAATATAACAATAGTAGAAAAAATAACAATAAGTAAAAAATACAACAATATAAATACATATACACAAGTCTGTTTTTTTTTTTTTTTTACAGAAGCACAGTCTGTTTTTTCAAAAGGAAGTCCAAGCAGAGTGTTAATGTAACGCATATGGCAATGGTTATGGCAATGTCAGTGTGACAAGTGGAGGCAGAGGTGGAGTGTGAGGAGTGTCGGGGAGGTTCCGGGCCTTGGTCATAAGGCTGACAACAGATGGGAAAAAACTGTTCTTGTGCCGTGAGGTTTTGGTCCTGATGGACCACAGCCTCCTGCCAGAGGGGAGTGTTTCAAATAGTTTATGTCTGGGGTGGGGGGGATCAGCCACAATCTTTCCTGTATGCCTCAGGGTCCTGGAGAGACAGGAGATTGCTGCCGATCACCTTCTCTGCAGACCGAATGACACGCTGCAGTCTGCCCTTGTCCTTGGCAGTGGCAGCAGCGTACCAGATGGTGATGGAGGAGCTGAGGATGGACTCAATGATGGATGTGTAGAAATGCACCATCATTGTCTTTGGCAGATTGACTTTCCTCAGCTGCCATAGGAAGTACATCCTCTGCTGTGCTTTCTTGATGAGGGAGCTGATGTTTGGCTCCCACTTGAGGTCCTGGGAGATAATATTTCTCAGGAAGCCGAAAAACTCCAGTGTCATTAGTGGAGTCACATAGGGTGACGGGGGCAGGTGAGGCTGAGTTGAAGTCCACAATCATCTCCACTGTCTTTAGAGCGTTGAGCTCTTGGTTGTTCTGGTTGCACCAGGTCACCAGATGGTCAACCTACCACCTGTAGACGGACTCGTCACCATCAGAGATGAGTCCGATGAGGGTGGTGTCGTCCACAAGCTTCAGTAGCTTGATGGACTGATGACTGGAGGTGCAACTGTTTGTTTACAGGGAGAAGAGCAGAGGAGGAAGAACGCAGCCCTGAGGGATCCAGTGCTGATGGTCTTTGCGTCGGAGATGTGTTTCCCCAGCTTCATGCACTGTGTCCTGCTAGACAGGAAGTCTGTAATCCACCTGCAGGTGGAGTCAGGCATGCTCAGCTGGGAGAGCTTCTCCTGAAGCAGGGTTGGGATGATGGTGTTAAAGGCAGAGCTGAAATCCACAAACAAGATCCTGGCGTAGGTTCCTGCGGAGTCCAGGTGCTGGAGGATGAAGTGGAGGGCCAAGTTGACTGCGTTGTCTACAGACCTGTTGGCTATGAAGGCAAAGTGCAGAGGGTGTGAGAGCACAAGGCGCTCATAGGACTTCATGACCACAGAGATCAGGACGACGGGTCTGAAGTCATGAAGTCCTGTGGTCCTTGGCTTCTTGGGAACTGGGATGATGGTTGAAGACTTGAAGCAGGCTGGCACATGACATGTCTCCAGTGAGGTGTTAAAAATGTCTGTGAACACTGGAGACAGCTGATCAGCTTCAAGGCAGATGGAGAGACAGTTTCTGGTCCAGCTGCTTTCCAGGAGTTCTGTCTCCTGACATAATTGACAGAAGCGTTGTGTGATACTGGTGATCATGTGTAGCCCCCCCCCCCAAAAAAAAAAACAAAAAACAAAAACAAAAAAAAGTGAGGAGAAAAGAAAAGAAAAGAAAAGAAAAGAAAAGAAAAGAAAAGAAAAGAAAAGAAAAGAAAAGAAAAGAAAAGCTGCGGTGGATGTGCTGTAAAATTGAAAACAAATTCAAAAGAGGGTAAACTTGGGTCCATTAGGACAGGTACAATGAGTTTCACGTACAGTCATTTTATTTCCATCGTAAGGAGCAGGTTTGGCTGTTTTGGCCACATCAATAAGACTTAAACATTAGATCTGAAATTATTAATCAGTGTATTCCGGCAGTTAGGACCGGGAAATGTTCTGACAGCACAACCAGCTGATCACTAGCTGATCAAGAGCTTCATCTTAATTTGTCACATATGGGTGAGAATGAGAGAGTGGAGGAGAGAAATATAGAATATAGAGAGCACTACAGCGGCACTGGACAGTCCACAAAGGAAACATGAAGCTGAAGAGCTTAAACACACAGCTACAATTTTTCATTTCATTTTTCATGAAAGGAGCATCTGGTTTGTGTCCAGTTCTTTGACTTCTCATGTATTAATGCACAGCACAGAGAGGCAAACATGTATGTGGCTCATACACACTGGCATGGAGATAGACAGGAGGTAAGGACTTCACAGCAGGAGGGTAAATATTCCCAAAGAGCAAAAAAGAAGATTTTGTATTTGTAATTGTATTTAACATTTACAATTTAAGACTTGAAATCTATACTTATTGTAAAGACAGTTGTAAGACAGAAAGGAACAAAGGAGTGAATAATCAGACAAATCTCTGCTGAAGCCTTTAGCAAGCTGCAGGCGTGGTAAAGCTGGAGGCTAGAATTTTTTTTTTGCACCAGAAGAGAGGAGCTGCTCCTCCGAACAGAGGAAAGGCAATATCATGCTTTGAGCCCAAATTCTTTGCTTCAAAGAGTTTGTAGCTGGCATACAAGAACTGTTAGAATTAAAGATTAAACCAATAACACAGCAGTGAGATAACAATGAGAGACATCAACTTGATGCCGGAGTGGTGTGCTCCACTGAGACTGAACATAATCATTTGAAGGTGTAATTGAAAACCAGATTCGGGAAACAAAAGAATTTAAGAGATATGATGAGTGTTGTTCATGAAAGGGATCTCGACTTCTGCTTAATAACTTTGAAGATGTCTGTTATGGAAGTCCAGAACAAACAAGTGACATAATTAAATTCAACTTAAATTTCCTGAGTTCATATGTGTGCTCAGAGTATATATTAACCAACTGAAAAAAACAAAGTGATCTCAACTCTAAAGAATAACACTGCTACATTATGGTTAGAACAAAACTGTTGTGTGAAATGTGGCATGTTCTTACTGGTGCTGTGTTCTAATTTAAATTACTATTTCATATACCAGGACTTCATATCCACATTTTAATTTCTTTATCAGCCATGTTTGACACAGAAAAAGAGCTTTGCTGTGCATGCGAACATCTTTTCTTTAGTTTGTATCCCTATGAACACAAAGCCAAGAGGAAGAGAAAGTTCACTGAGTGAAAGTTGAACAAACATGGGTCACAGCTGCAGAACAGAGTGAAATCGTGTCACAGAACTGCCCTGCTTTGTCAGATCAGCAAACGTTTTGCCTTCCCCATTTCATATGAGGCTGAAAACGTGTGTTTTGTTGACAAAACAACAGTGTGTGGTCTGTGCCACACATTGGCAACACAACAAACATGCCATGCTAAGTGACAGAGGGAGACTGTTTCCATCCACACTTCCACACTGTTTCCAGACAATCTGACATTTTATGCGAAGCTTTGCACACTGGATTTTATGATATTGCACTCACCGCACATGCATAATCCCAAATATATCAACTTGTGCTGTACATGTATGCCTGTACGTATATAGATCAATGTGTGTAGGCTTCCCTACCAGTGATGTAAATGAGAGCGTCCCAAGGGATTGTGCCATCTTTGCAGTACAGGTTGAGGTTGAGCAAAGCACACTCCCTGTCACTGTCATTAAACTCATAGCGGATGTTCCAGCCCAGAGGACCAAACTTCTTCCTCTCCTAACACATGCAAAACAAGACACATAATTGGGACATACACAGAAGGACAGGCACATATCCACACATACAGCACCATACAAATGAAACATACAGAGGCACACAGAGCAGTAATGATCAAGCGCATGTGTGATTTTAAGAGACAGTGTGTCACCTGGATGATTGCATGGAAAAAGCAGATTCCAAAGACGATCTTCCTCCACTGGTGTCCCAGAACATGGTCTTCAAAGAAGCTGCTGGAGATCTCTGTGAAGGCCCTTCGCATGTTGGCTCGAAGGCCTTTAGGAGGCTCATTAGTCACCTGGCAACAACACAGAGATACACAAGGCTTGATTATTGAGAAGACTACAGTGAGTTGCTGCTCACACTGCCAAAACAAGGCTCCTTGTTGTGCAGGCAGTCAGTAAGCCCAGTTATGATGCCTGTTACTCTCATGCAGTTCTACCGCCTGGACACCTGTACACACTGCCCATTCATCAGGTCTGTTTTGTTGCTAATCCTGAAAGCTAGAAAATCAAGTACAATGGTCTATACTGCAGACACAACCTGATCCTGCAGATCTACAAACACAAGTCAAATCACACTCTTCATCAATTATGTTCAAGCAGCAAATGAGTGAGAGGACAGTTAAGATTTCAAAGCAGTTCATGGATATTTAATCGATAACATCCAAAGATTACATACAGATGTTGGGACCTCACCACGTGGATGAATAAAGACAGACCTGCATGTGAAACCGAACACCTGAACAAAGGTCCACGTGTAAAAAATAAAGCCTGATAAAGATCTCAGGGCAAAGGAATAGCGGCAACATCCCATCAGCATAAGATGTGGTTTGAATCCAGATCTTGGTTTCCGATTAGACAAGACCCACTGACACTCAGGGGAATCCCCATGACACAGCCACGGCGTCATCAAGGGTATAAGAATCAACACTCCGAGCTAAACCTTGCCTTTCCACTGTGACGTGAAGTATATTGTACTTTCATTAGCCTATGCAACAGTCCTTTAACTGGCTGGATGAGTAAAAGACTTTGTGTTGACCAAACACATTTGGATCCTCAAAAAGATCAGCTGTTTGTGTAGCCAGCAATGTCACTGCCTGCCGAAGGAAGTTGTGGATTTAATGTTACTTCGATTAAGTCGACTCCACTGTTTCCTCTGCACACCCATCACCGTCTGAGCTTGAAGAAATTTACTGTATTGTAAAATTAATGGACTGCTGCGTTTATTGCTTGCTTTTGTGCATTTAGCATGTTATGTTGATCGCGTGCCTTGGGCTTCGTTTTGTTTTCGTTTCCTCCCACTGCGGGAGTAAGTAAGCTAGTAAGAGGTGCTGAGCTGAGTTCATGCCGTGTGTGTGATAAAGAGACAGTTATTGTGTCTTTTCACAGTAATTAGCTTTGCTTTGAATGCCTTTCCCTTTCTCTTTTACTAACCCACACATGCACACATACATGCACCTTTACGGGCATTCACACACACACCTTAAAGGTGCAGACAGCGGTGGTACAACTCAGCTTTGCTCGGTGCCATCTTGTTGTCAGGGAGTCCTTACTATCTGCTAATAACAAACCTGCTCCTATCAGATCCCAGCACAATGCATAATGGACAGTAACCTAAAAAAAATCCCAGTATTTAACTTTATTTGAGAGAGAGGCAAGATTAGCTAAATAAAAAAATAAGATCTGGTGCAGATCTTTACTTCACAGTAGTGTCCACCAAAGAACAGGCTTTGACAGAGAGGCAGCCTTTGTTAATTATGCAACATATTTCTACATTAGTCCTGCAGAACAATCTTTGACAATCTGCAAATGAAATAAACTGAAGGGAGATTATACAGTCTCTGTGTGGGTGTGTGTGTTTACCTTGACAGAGTTTTGAAGCACTGTAACTGGAAATACTTTGGTAGGCATGGAACTGAGAAACAAACGGAAATTCTCGTGGATTGATGTGTCTGCACAGGAAGAGAGAGGAACGTTATTGACAGCGATAGACAAAAGAATAAAGAAACTAATCAATATTTCTCTGATTACACAGACAAACATTCAATTAAATACCTTTCCATTGATACAAATGTGAAAAACTAAGGAAACACCCTTAAAAACAACAGCCATTTAGTCATTTGTGTCCCCGAAGCTTGGCTCTGTTGTGTTGCATGTGTGCTAGTGTGTTCTACATTTTCTTCATTTTTTTTCCCCCGCAGGTTGAGATCGTCTCTCAGCCACCACACATTTGACCTGTGCAAGTATTTACACATGCCATGCCTCTGTGCCACTAAAGATTTATTTGTCTACTCGTCAAACATGGAACTACACTGGAGCTTGAGGGATTTAATTTGTTGAGTTCTAGTCTATAAGCAGGATAAACACTGAAATGCAAGAACAGGCTATCTGTTGATTGATTGATAAAACTAGGAAAACTATATCTATATTAAACTGAGCTTGTAAAGAGCACAAAACATATAAAAGTAAAAAGATGAAGTAGTACTGCTGATACTGTGTTAAGCAGCGTTATTGAAAAATAAGTTACTGGAAGTTTGGAATAAAAAACTGTTGTTTCCTATCAAATGACATATTTTTCCTCATTGATGCATCATGTACTGTATGTAGCCATGCATTAAAATCCTACAATTGAAACTGAAATACTTTCACTTTTTTTTCCTGGAGCAGTGGTGCAAAATACAATCACAAATGGGTCAGTAGCCACATCTGGAATTGGTGTCATGATATTCTGCCTCTGTGTGACCATGCGTGTCATTACATGGAAGTGTTTCAATGCTGATTCAGTGTGGTGGTACCAGGCTCAGTGAAGGTCTTGATAAGCTCTTCCATGGCTAACATCCAGGAGACAGCCAGGTGACAGTTCTGCAGGAAGACCCATTTGCCACTCTTCAGTGCTTCATGGATCATCTTCTCTGCTATTGGTCCCTGACCTTGACCTAATGAGATGGACTCAACTCTGAGAGAAAGGGAGAGATGGAAATACACCTGTGATCATGTGCAAACAACTGATCATCATACCAAACTCCTCCATTCTCTCTCCATCCAGACATCTCTATTCTGTCACACCACCTCATGCCACCTATCATACACGTCTATCTTATTTTACCTGTCAAGACAACCTCTTTCTTTTGCAAAACGCTGAAAGGCCCCCATTGGGTCGGATCCTGTGCTGAGAATGAATATCAGTGGTGTGGAGGGGGACATATCGCTGTAGAGGTTTGCCAGGTCAAGAGGAGGGTTTTCCACAAACTGCTTCCCCAGGCTGACAATCACAAACTCTGTTGCTGCAAACACCACCTGGAGGGATGAATTACATCAAAAAATAAGGGGAGGAAGTAAATCATAGAGTAACAGGACAAAGAGGACAAGAAGTAAAACAGTAGTCAGGATAAAAGGGCACAATATGTGCATGAAAGAATGTGACAGATGAAAAGGCAAAGAGACAGCCTCAATGTAAGAAAAGCATAACAAAGAGGACTAAGGAAGACTGACATTATAAGAATAGAAACAGAAAAAAATGAAATCGGTAAACTAGATGCTTTTATCAGTGGAGGACAGGACATCGCTAGCAAGACTGGAAGGCTTTCTTTTCTTGTAAGTTTCAGTGGTATGGCTGGTTTGCCATGTGAATGCAATGACATGGACAACAATTATTCTCATTTTACCACCAAAACCTTCATAAATATCTTTCCATAGACTTCATCTCGGCTTACCTTCTCTTCCATGAAGCTCTTGATAAGGATCAGCTTCTGGAAGGCCCCCAACCTTTCACTCCAGTAACCTCTGACCTCCTGCTTCGCTTCTTTGGACTTTCCGAGAGGAGGGAACTCTGACACATAGCCTTCCCAGTCCTCTGGATTAATAGATGCTTGAAAACGTCCTAAAAGAGAGGCAACTGTCATCTAATGCTACACGTCTTCATAGGTGATTTCATAAGACCTTTGCCCAGCTGTGTATATAAAGATCTGTATGTTGTAGACGAATGATTAGAAAATCTAAGCCTGGCAGTGAAAAATGGTGTTTTGTAACATGGGAACGTGATAGCCAGAACAGTAACACTGGGTTTGGCTTACCTAGATTGATGCGGATATGCGTTCTAGTGATTTCCTTGGAGATGTCCTTAAAGCAGGGCAGTGTGTCCTCCAGCTCACAACATGTCTGCCAGTAAAAATCACTTAGCCATGTCACATCTGGCCGTTCTGCATAGTCCTAGGAGAAGGGGAAATGCAAAAGAATCCAATTACAATAGTTAAGGTAGGAGAAGGGGAAAAGATGGAAGACAGACCTTGAGAAGAGAAGCAGTAAGAGGAATTAAAGAATGTCAATAACACTGTGAAGAGAAGATGATTCAAAACATCTAAGGGTGGTAGACATAACAGACAGGACATAGCGATGCCGTGAAAAGGCAAAGACAATTTCAATGAGCATTCAACATAGCAAGGGAAGCATTGATGATGGATGCATTGAAGGTGTGATGCAAAAGACAGGAGGCAGAAGCACAGAGGGGAAGGAAAGGAAGGGAAGGACACCATTAGCATGAGAATCACAGCGGCTGACAGGCACCACCTCCAGCCTAACTAATGTCATATAAATGAGAGCTAAATGGTGGCTGAACACAGGAATATACCCCTGGGTGGCACTGACTGATCTGTATTGTGGCCTTAAAACTGTCTGAACTCGTCAATAAAACCAGAGCTGAATCTCAAAGGTCCTTTTAATAGTTGCTCTGTACTTTCCCCTTCTTAATTGCCCGAAACAATCGTGCCTCAGCTGCACACCCTTCTGCCCCAATGACGGTTGGAAGGAAAGATAACAACTAAAAGAAAACTACTGAAATGTAAGAAAGTTGAACTATTTTTAGGTCAAATGGACTCAGTTCGGATGACCTCATTTAGCCTCCCTGAAGGTGTTGAGAAGTGCCTTATAGTATATTTGACTTGGGGTACTTTGCATTGATTGCTCACGCCCTATTAGCATGCTACATACAGGTTATATGGGCAGCTGAGAAACAGAGATACTCTCCTTTCCTTATCTCTCCTTCACAGAAATAATTATTTTGTCAACCTCTCCACACACACATACACTTTCTCATATGTTCTTTTGTCTCTTGCTCACTGTGTTTCCATCAGTCTCAGTTGTTCTTCAGCAATAAGCTGGCTGACAGAGAGAGAGAGAGAGAGAGAGAGAGAGAGAGAGAAAGAGACAGACAGACAGACAGACAGACAGACAGACAGACAGACAGACAGACAGACAGACAGACAGACTAACTGCTACTTTGTGAAAAAGGACCTTTTGTTCTATCAACTCAATCCAAACATAAGAGGGGGAAAGAATGAAGATACTGCCTGCAGGCCAACCCGGGGGGATTTTCAAAAGGGGAAAAATAAAATGGCTCCTTGTTTATCTGCAGTTAAGAGGATCCAGCCAACAAACTGTAACAAATGTCTAATTATAAGAATATTGAGAAGCCAAAAAAACAAAACAAAACCAAAAAATAAATATTTTCTTTCATTCAGAGCTCATGACACAGTTAAAAATAGGCTATTATCTCTCCATTCTTGCAGGCACTTGCGCCTCATACCTTGCAATTTGTTCTGGCATCAGTGGTCCAATCACCTCACTGACAGCTGGCCATTCTGGTACATTTAAACTCTGAATGGCTGAACCGATGCAGTTTTTCTCAGCGACTCTGCAGTCTGTCGCATCAACTACTGTATGCAGAATGCATGTTTAAACAAAGCTTAGTTTGAATTGTGTGGGAAGGGTATGTACATCAGTAAAAATGGATGTCACACTGCAAGTTAGCTGGACTGTAGAGCTAAGATCAATTAGAAATAGAGTAGGTTCAAGTCTGACTGGAATTTTCTTACTTGATTTCCCACCTCACCTTTTCCAAAGATGCAGCTCCTCTTAGAAAGTACTGCCACTCAGCATCGGAGATTTCACCACGCTGCCTCATGACCTCCACACACAACATGAAGCTGTAGATAAGCTTGTGCTGCTCGAAGAGGCCACGGGACACATTGACGTAGGAGTTGAGCAGGATCTGGTCCAGCAGGATCTGGAGGCGCTCTTCTAACACACTGCTCTTCTCTGATGTCTCAATGGTGGAGTTAAAGAGCTGAGGGTGGAGAAAGCGAGGAACAGTGAGAATGGGACAGAGATGAAAGAAATTATCATGTTGTCTACAGCTGATAATATGAAGCCTGGTGACTTACCTGTTTGAAGTACTTGAGAGAGAACTGGTACATTGGATCGATTTCAGAAAGACTGGCGATGACAAAGTACAAGACTGAACCTCGGGTGGCCACAGGTCTGTAGCGCTCCCTTGCAGAGTTGATCATCAGCTCGGTGGACTCTGCCTCTTCCAGGCGATGCTTTATGGCTTCTGATGTCACCTGAAGATTGGTGGAAACAGGGAGGAAAAAACAAAAAATGAAATAGAGGAATAGGAACAAAACAAGATCAGAAGAGATGAGGCAGAGGAAAGGAAGGAGACAAAACAACAAGGAGAAGAACAACAAAACTCTGAATCTAAGTGGAAATGATATTCATAGATGATGACAGGTTACACATTCATCAGCATTCTTTCAACAGTACAGTGTGGTGGAAATTCTTGTGAGCTGAAGGAGGGAGTTCACCAGGAGACTTCAGATGTGTTATGCAGAGGTATGTATCGCAGGCTTGATGCATCAAGGAGAAGTTGATGAGCAACACAATGTCCACAAGTGAACCAAGGTAGTGCCACACCAAACTCTGAAGATGTGCGTTCTAATGGGGTGTATTAATACCCCCAATGTCACATGTTTTCCATTTTACTCCTTGAACTATTTCCCTGTTATGGATATCCTGTGGGGCTGGTGGCGCAGCAGGTAGTGTGCGTGCCTCACAGTAACTAGGTTGCCGGTTCAATTCCTGGGTCGGGCCTTTCTGTGTGAAGTTTGCAAGTTTACATGTTCTTCCTGTGCATGGGAAGAACATGCACTGGTTTTATTGACAAGTTCTGGGCACTCCGGCTTCCTCCCACAGACCACAAACATGCTCATCAATTGGTGACTGTAAAATTGCCCCTAGGTGTGAGTGTGAGCATGAATGGTTGTGTGTTTGTGCCCTGCAATCGGCTGTCGACTGGTACAGGGTGTACCCCACCTCTCGTCCGTTGACGGCTGGGATAGGCTCCAGCACCCCCCGCAACCCCGAAAGGGATACGCGATATAGAAAATGGATGGATGGATGGATGGGTGGATGGATGGATGGATGGATGGATGGATGGATGGATGGATGGATGGGTGGATGGGTGGGTGGATGGATGGATGGATGGATGGATGGATGGATGGATGGATGGATGGATGGATGGATGGATGGATGGATGGATGGATGGATATTCTGTACCCTCCTTCTACATTTCTGGCACTCTATTGGATAGTCAAAGCCCAAACAATAGCTCATAGCTCAAACTTACGTATGCCCTGACATCCATCCCTCTAACTGAGGACACTTTTGACCTAATTCTCTTAAAATGTCCCCTCGAGCATTCCTCCTTGAATTGGTCCGGTATCATTCTATACAGTTTATCTGTAAGACCTTGGCTACCTCACGAGGAGAGACTTCCTATCTACTGTCTGCTAGAATGGCCTCCAAATATTATGTTAATGTGTCTCTGTCTGAGGCCTTTGTGTTGTCCAACCCTGAGACTTTTGGGCGCCTTAACACAGAGGGCCTGTGATAGGAAATTCCCTCACTTACAGTACAAGACATATTTACCTTTGACTCCTGGAGAGTTTGAACGAGCTCCTCATTGTCAAGTATATTCCCTTCAGAGGTGAAGAGAAGCTTCAGGATGCGGTCTTCGATGTCTTTTAACTGGTTGCGGTCGGCATTGATGCACACAATCAGCTTATTCCTCTGCTCCTCAAGATGTGGACTCTCGAGTCGCACCACATCACTGAGGAGAGGAAGAGGTGTTACAGGAAGATTTGGGTGGAGGAAAGAATGTTGGGGGGAAGAAAATGAATCAGGCATAAATATTGCTAGATGAAAGAGGCTGAGAGTATGGTTACGTGTGATATCTGTTTGTCATGTGTGTCTGGGAATGGATGTACCTCAGCAGTTGGTCCTCCAGGCCGGACTTGGTCACAGTGAAGTTGATAATTGTAACTTTGATACACACCTGAAGGGCAACAGGAACACACAGACACATACACAGACACACACACACACACACACACACACACACACACACACACACACACACACACACACACACACACACAAAATGGCTTTATAGACAACGGTGGAGTGGGTTCACGCTGTCTGAGTTGCTGCTTTCATGCACTGTTGTTTTGAATTAACACTGGAATCAGAGCTTGTATTGACTTGGTGTTGCTGTTGTGCTTGGCTGGTGTTGAATAAAAGGCCACAGCACAGTCAGTGAGCTGGCAGATGACTTCATCTCTTCACAATGCCCACAAACTGACCGCAGTCGATTCCATTACAGGAAGCCAGGCACTAATTGAACCAGGCACTTTGCTGCCATGGCAGAAGGGCACAAATGTTCTTTTGTGTTACTGTTTTGCTACAAAACATGTGCTTTTTCACAAGCCTATTTCACAAGCTTTTTGGGGATTTCTTCACAAAAAAGCTTGAGGCAAACACCACGGGTGTGTTAATGTTGAATCCAAGACTTCACGGTAAGCTGGCATTGCTTCTCTGATGCACAGCTGCTGATATCAGATGGACCTAATGTGTCCTTACCTCTGGGAGGTAGTGGGGGTTGGCCATCTTGGTGGTCATGTAGAACCTGAAGTTTTTGTCATAGTCAATATCTGAGTCTCCAAGTCGGATCAACGTCCGTCCCCCAGACACAAACGTCTGCTTCAACAGGATGGGCTCCAAAGCTGGATCGAGGGTCTCCTTTAACTATACACACACAGTACAACAATAAGGAACACTCACACACAAATTGCTCTAAACAACTGTTCAATAAAGGTCTCATGTATCTCCGAAACAATAATTTTAGTGTGTTCCTACCTCCTCCAGCAGTACAGGCATGCCCATGCGTATGGCATTCTCCAGAGTACGGAGAAAGCTTGGGTCTGTCAGCTTGATCACCTTTAGACCATGCTTAGCCTCCTTGGAGCGGATCCATCGGTTAGCCTGAGGGTGAAAGAAAAAAACTTTATCAAATGTGACAAAAAAGATGGTCTGTATATGTATATAATAGTCATGGTAGTGTAAGCAGGAAAATACCTATAGAGTATAAAATATCATCTACAGTGAATCTTGTGTCTGTTAAGCACAATCAGTCATAGACACCTTCACAAATAAATAAGAATTTCTGTCTAACCCCTGTCTGCATCCCTCTGTCTATGCAAAGCAAGAGAGGAGCTGCTGTAGAAAACAGACAGAGTTAAAGGGGTGGAGGGGAATAAAAGGCTCAGATATGACAGGAGAAGAAACAGGATTTGTCAGTGGTTAGAAGACACAATCAGCTACAAGGAGACCTAAAAACTAAAGCTGTGACAGTATTTCCACCCTGTACACATATGTAAGTCTGAGTGAGCTGGTTTGTGTCCTTTCTGTGTGGGGTAGCTGCGAACTGTGTTATGTCCTGGGGCAGGGGCCTGTGTGCCTGTCTCTAACCGTCTCTGACAGGAAGTGCTATTTTGAGAGTCTTTTTTCTGTTCTTTACGCTGGTACCGCAGCCATGTAGTCAATGTTTTAAATCATATGAAATCTAAAGAGACAAGACATTTGTGGAATAACATTATTCACTTGTTTTTTTAACCTTATGTGTATAAATGTAGTTGTCCCAACATGACACAACATGGGAAGCTTTAACATGGGTTAAATGGATGAGAGGAAAATAGAATTCCTTGGACAATAAATTGATTAAATGCTCAATCATAGCTAACAACAAATCAATACACCCCTGAGACACACTCTGTTCCTGGTTTCTAGTTCACCTGGTCCTGTGGGTCGATCATAAGAGGCCAGCGGCGGCCCTCAGTCACCAAAATCCCGTTCTCTGTAGAGACAGTGTCACGGGGCAGACCCTCTGTGTTCCACTGGCGGATGACAAATGGGTCACCCAGAACACTGATCAGGCTGAAGCTGGAACTGATGGGGATGCTCAGTTCCTGGCACTGTATGATCCACTGGTCAATTAGCTGGGGACATGGGCACAAACATGCACATGCAGTCATTTTTTCTTTGCTTGTTCTTTGTTATGTTCCGCCAGGTGTAAGCGGAGACATCCAGAGCAAAGTTTGGTCTTATCTTGAACTGTAGCATCTGCAAATGAATTCCACATCAGTCAACAAAAGCTATGCACAATACAAGATCAAATAAATCCCCAACATCACCTTAATCACACACTCACACACACACACACACACACACACACACACACACACACACACACACACACACACACACACACACACACACACACAATGATTCACACAATGCTATTAACATACATCTATTTTGTTCTGGAACCTGCACCTTAAAGCAGAAATACAAGCCACAACTGGGCTTAATTTTCCTTCAAATGATCCACTCCTGTACACTTGAACTGAATCTACCATTTGTCCATTCTGCATACCAGAGTACTCCTAAAAGCTCTGAAGATCACCTCATCACACTGTACCTACCGCCTGCCTGTAGTGGGAAGTGAACGCTCCATAGTAGGCCACACAGGCAGCTGCAATGAAGACATTCCCCACAACATTGATGATCTCTTGCTCAAACAAGGCAACACTTTCTTGCCAGCGAACTTGTTCATCACCTAGAGCAGAAGTAAGCTTCCCTGCCCTGGTCAAGCGAGCTTGTGTCAGAGCCATGGTGTTAACTTTGAAAAGAGAGAGAGGTCAGGAAGACACAGAGAGAAAAAAAAAAGAATATCAGCAAGGTTAACGCTGGCAGGCTTTTCTTTTTCTCCAGTTCCAAAGAGTAATAAAACCTCTTTCAGTACTGAAAGAGATGGAAGACATATAAGTGAGAACATGCTCCATCTCCAGAGATTTTCACACATCAGGAATGAATTCATATAATATATAAAGAGCAGTATGAAGACTAGTTAGACTTAAATATGGGAACACATAAAGGGAACACCCCTTACCCAAATCCTCCTTCTCATTTACACTGCTGTCAAACTGCTCCTGCAGGACTTTGATTTGGTTCTCCACCTCCTGAAGCTTTTGTTGCTTCTCCCTGAGGGTGACCATGGTCATGTCCAGTTCCTCCTGCATGAGTTGGAATGGATGGACAAAGGGAAAGAGGGACACGTATCATTTAGAGAATTACAGTGAATGGAGTTCACCCACTGAATGCACTGAAGAGATGTGACATAGGCAGCATTGAGATTTAGATCAACAGTATGAAAAGCACTTTCCATTAAACTGTTATTTGTCCATATGTATGATCAAAACCTGTAGACATACTGTGCTGTACTGTATGTCACTGACCTGAGCCTTGGCCAGTTTTTCTCTCTTGGGGCCGACTTCTTTGAGGACCCTGGAGTAAATATCCATGGCTCTGACCCACATGCACATTGATCTGCAGGCTTTGGATACTTTCTCCACCTAACAACAGCAACACAATAAAGAATTACACAAAATAACTGAACATCCTGTGTTGGTTTCAGTAAAGTACATATGACCATAACTGAAACTTCAGCAGTTGCCATCCAGTTTCCCTCCCAGTTCCAGCACTTTCAGAACTTTCCAAATATTTCACCATAGTCTGTTTACTCTGAGCCCTACTCCAAAAGATCTGACGGACATATCAGAGTGTTTGACATGAAATCCAAACAGACCTTCTCAGGTATGAAATCAGGGTTGTTGATGTATTTCTGCAGTTTCAGCAGGATCTGAGGCTTGATATTGTCCTTGTCATAGTCTGTCAGACGCCTGAGGAAATTGGCATCTCCCAGTAATTGTTTGGCTCCAGGCCAGTCCGGTCTGTAAGGAGAATGGGATGGTGAGGAGTTGTGACAAAGGAGGCCTACGAAAATGTCTAATAATAATTAATAAGTGTGCATGTGTGGCTTAAATTTATATGGGCACAAAATATATCCGTTAAAAAATGATGGAAGTTGATTTCCAATTTGAGCATGGCAGGTTTAGATTTAGAAAACCCATCCCAGAACTGTTGATTACTGGGAATGGTATAAGAATGAAACACTACTGACATAAGTAAGCAACATAACACCAGCTACTTCAGGTCTCTAAATAAAAGACATATAGTCCTTACAAATCTCATGCAACAGGAAAAACTCAGAACAAGAAGAAACAAAATAGTCCATCAATCCATCCATCCATCCATCCATCCATCCATCCATCCATCCATCCATCCATCTTGATGTGGAGGAGCAGCGACTCTACTCTGAGCTCCTCCCGGGTGACAGAACTCCTCACCCTATCTCTAAGGGAGTGCCCTGCCACCCTGCGGAGGAAACTAATTTCAGCTGCTTGTATCTAGGACCTCGTTCTTTCGGTCATCCAAAGTTCATGACCACAGGTGAGGGTAGGAAGGTAGATTGACCGGTAAATCGAGAGCTTCGCCTTTCAGCTCAGCTCCTTCTTCACCATGACAGACCGATACAGCGACCACAGTACTGTTGCTGCTGCACCGATCCGCCTGTCAATCTCACGCTCCATCCTCCCTCACTCGTGAACAGGATCCCAAGATACTTAAACTCCTCCACCTGAGGCAGACAAAATAGTCTAATGTATAAATAGATATACAACACATTCATATTCATGTACTAGCAGCCAGTGAAGGATCCACATAGTGCAAGTGTACCAGCTGTGAGTGTGAAAAGGTTAAAGTAGAAAGGATTTTGGCCAGGATTGGGTTTAGTGCAGCAATCCAGTAGATTAATGATGAAATTTAAGGGTAGACAGAGGGGTGACTCCTGAGACGACAGGGTAATTGCTCGGGATGCTGACTACAAAATATGTGGGATTGAAAAAATAGGCATAATCTCACACATTTGGCAGAGTGACAGTTGTGATTATAATGATGATTATCATTGTTGAGAAGAAAAAAAATTACGCTGATGATCATTACGATGTTGATATTGTGTACCATAATGATGAAGGCAGCTACAGTGATGACTGTGATTATAATGATGGATCATCTTGAAAAATGTGATGTCTGATGGTTCTTTTTTTGGGACGCTGACAGTGGGTGTTTGGTTTCCTTCATTTTTGTAGTCACATATCCTAGACTAAAGCTATGCTGAACAAATGAAACAAACATCATACAGAGATTAGATATTAGATTTCACCAAGCCCTTAATGCCTGGTCTGTCCTCCACATGCTTATGACTTTGTTATGAAAAGCCCTATCAAATGGCATCTGCCACGCTGCATTTTTTTCTGAAATACATTATTAGTGTAAGGGCCATTTTCAAGGGGTTAACGTGTGTGTGTAACACTGAGTTGTCCGCTAGGTGTCACTTTGTCTTTTGGGTCACGTGCCTACTTAGGTAGGAACCTTTCATCAGGTAACAGGTGTTACTAGACGGTGGGAGCACAAATAGTTTTTGGACCGCAACGCCGGCACGCCACGCCACGCCGAGTGAAGTTTTGTTGGTGTATTTGTGATTGCTGGATTTATGGATTTTGATGGACACTAGTTGTTGCATGTAACACATTGAAGACAAGAACAGTGAGCAATAAATAATCCATAAAAAATAGAAGAAGAAGACGTCGGATGTTTTTATTTCACAGACACAACGAAGCGGTGCACGGCTAGCGCGTCAATTATGTTTAGCCCAGTGGCTTTAAGTTTTAGGCTTAGCCGCTATATTCAAAAAAAAAAAACTGTGCTAAAGGACGCTGGAAGAGCTTCATCACAGCGGCGATTTATGTCGGCAGTTGCTGCAGTTTCAGCCGAGTGGACGCTGGAAACGGACATTTATTCGCTGGAGTTCAGCTGGTCCAGGTAGAGCTATCGGCTACAGGACGCCACGGATGGCTTTCAGCTGGGCGGTGTACAGCACGTTTCATCCATCGGATCAAGACTCCTTCCACCAGTGTAAGGACACCGGGAGCTGCTCTTCAGACGCCGGCGGAGGACTCATTTACCGGGATCACCATGGCGCCCAGCGTGAGGTATGTGTAGCGCTACAAGTTAAGTGGCCATTCTTGTTTGTGTGCACACTTGTCGGGGCGTAAATCCAATGCATTGGTGGTCGAAAATAAATGACAATTGGCTTGTTGACTTAATTGCGATCGAGAACGTTTGGATAAATTCAAAATTATGGATGTGCGTGAAGCTGCGGACAGGCCCGTTGAGGCTATTGCGCAATCAGCTGATTCAGACATGAACGCGAATGGCTCTGATACGCAAAGGGACAAAGAAAAACGTGTGGTGAAATTAACTGCTAAAGCTTATGCTGAAAGGTTGGAAAGGTGCAAAATGACAGGAAAGGTAAGCAAAATAAAGCTAGTAATCTGAGAAAAAAGATACAAGAGCTTATGCAAAAAGGTGATGAAAAATCAGAGGTGCAATATGCTCTTGATGAGCTTGTCAATCTGTGTGATGAAGCAAAAGGTGTTCATGGTTCTTTGATGGGTTTGATACCTGATGATGAAAAAGAAAAGCATGACATATGGTTCAAAGCAAAAATGATTGTTAATGATGAATTAATTTCTGATGTGAAAAGGTGGGCAAAATGTGCTGAACAACATGCACTTAATGGTAATGATGATGACAATGGTGATGATGACGTAAATCCAGAGGACAGTGTTTCAAATGTTGCAAGCAAATACAAAAGCAAAAAAAGTGCATGCAGTGGAAAATTAAGCACTACGTCCTCTGCAAGAGTCAAAGCAGAGGCAGACAGAGCTGCGCTGCTTGCCTGTGTTGCAGCTTTAAAGAAAATGCATGCTTTGGAGGAACAACAGCAACAACTACAAAGAAAAAGAGAACAACTTGAGCTGGAAGCTCTGCTAGCAGCATCCACTGCTAAATTAGCAGTTTTACAGGCCTCTGATGTTGCAAGTGGTTCAAAAGCATCAAATGCAATGAATTCTTACTTGCAAAGGGAAAAAAGGAAGGAAGCAACTGCAAACAAGTTAAATCCTTTGGCAAAGGGGTACAAACCTGAAAATCAGAACAAACTGCAGCAAAGTAAGGATTGGACTGGCAACTCACCCAGCACCAACTGTTACACAGCCTCTGGAGGCTAGTCGGCAACAAAAGGCTGAATCAAAGCAGCAGACTGACTCGCAAATGCACGGTTACCCACACAACACACAAGTGGATGCACAGTCTCAATTTTGGCAACCCTCTTTGCATCGTGTTCAGCCCATTCAGGAAGGGCAACGTCCCCTGCTCACTGCTCAGCCTGTGGATGAAATGCAGTCCCCTGCTTTCAGTACTCAGCCAGTGGATGAAGGACAACCCTCTATGTTCAATGCCCAGTCTGTGGATGAAATGCAACCTACTCTTTCAGCCAGTGGATGAAAGACAGCCCAGAGATATTTATACCATAATGCAAAGACAAAATGAAATTACAGCAGCTCTTGTCCAGCAACAACATTTAATGGTATTGCCAGCAAGAGACATTCCGATATTTGCTGGGGATCCTCTACAGTATATCTCCTTTAAAAGGGCATTCGAGCAAGGAGTGGAGGAAAAGGTTAGCAGTGCAGATTGTTTGTATTACCTGGAACAGTTCACGAGAGGGCAGCCAAGGGAGTTGGTGCGTAGTTGCCAACACATGCTACCTGGTCAAGGCTATGATCAAGCAAAAAAGCTGCTGCAGGAACATTTTGGCAATGAATATAAAATTGCTACCGCATATATGGAAAAGGCATTGAGTTGGCCTTCAGTAAAACCAGAGGACATGAATGCTCTGCAAGCCTTCTTTCTTTTTCTGCGTTTATGTTGCAATGTAATGGAGAAGCTGCAGTACATGCAAGAGTTGAACATGCCAAGCAACATGAGAGCAGTGATGTCTAAGTTGCCATTTAAGATGAGGGAGCGATGGCGAACCGTTGCACATGACATACTGGAGACATCCAAACGCAGAGCTTTATTCAAGCATTTGGTTGCATTCATTGAAAAAGATGTGAGAATTCTATCAGATACCTTATTTGGTGACATTCGGGACCCATTGTCTGGAACAGCTGGTTCAAAGGTTGTCAACAGATTGAAGCCAGAGTCAGGAAACAGGAGTAAAGGAAACAGCTTTGCCACTAGCATTGCTCCTGTGCAGTCAGTTGAGAACTTCAGAGACTCAAGGGCAGTCTCACATACTCGTGGTGCTACAGTGTCGAAGTGTACTTGTGTGTGTTGTAATCAAGGTCACTCATTGGAAGAATGTCTGCAGTTCAAAAGGAAGAAGCACAGAGACCAAATACACTTTCTAAGGGAGAAAGAGCTTTGTTTCGGTTGCTTATGTCCAGGTCACAGGAGTCGTGACTGCAATGAGCGTCTGACCTGCAGGAGTTGTGGTCAAAGCCATCCAAGTATGCTTCATGTTGACAGGAGAGACGAAGCCAACACAAACACTGAACGTTCTAAAGAGCCAGTAGCATGCAACATCACAGCATCTCATACAACATGTGGTCATACAGGGGCCGGAAAAGATCGCTGTCTTCTTTCCATCCTGCCAGTCCAGGTCAAGTCCATCAAAGGAGACCGGATAGTACAAACATATGCCTTTTTGGATCCTGGCAGTACTGCCACCTTCTGTTCGGAGCATCTCATGCAACGGCTCAATCTGACTGGTAGGCAAACCCACATTCTTCTGCAAACCATGGGACAGGAAGGAGTCGTGCCAGCCTATGAATGTACAGGCTTGGAAGTGTCTGGTTTGGAGACCAACCTTTTGTATAAACTCCCAGAAGTCCTCACCCAGAAGAAAATGCCAGTAAGAACAGGCAGCATTGTGACTGAAGGAGATTTGGCAAAATGGCCATACCTGTCGAAGGTATCCCCAGCATAAAGGCAAATGCGGACCTGCTGATTGGAAGCAATGCACTCAAGATGTTGGAGCCTTGGGAGGTCATTAACAGCCATGGGGATGGCCCCTATGCTATAAGGACAGCACTTGGATAGGTCATTAACGGACCTTTGCAAGGAAAGGGGAGCAGCTGGGAATCAGAGTTTCCCTCAGCAATTGTCAACAGGATTTCTGTGTCTAGGTTGGAGGAAATGTTGAGTGAGCAGTATAATCATGATTTCAATGAGAGAGCTACAGAGGAGAAAGGCCTGTCAAGAGAAGACATCAAGTTCATGGACATTGTGGAAAATTCTGCAACGCTTGTGGATGGTCACTACAGCCTGAAATTGCCCTTTAGGAAGGACAATGTGGCTCTGCCAAACAACTATTCTATGGTGAAGCAAAGGTTACTTAGTCTGAAGAGGAAGTTCCTGAGCAATGGGCAGTTTACACCTCGTACCTCAATGAGATGATTAGTAGGGGCTATGCAGAGCAAGTACCCATGCAGCAGCTGGATCGTGGCAGTGACAGGGTGTGGTACATCCCCCATTATGGTGTATATCATCTGAAGAAGAGGACACTGAGGGTGGTGTTTGACTGTGGTGCGGCGTTCATCATTAAACCATCAGCTCTTGCAAGGCCCCAACCTCACTAGTACATTGCTTGGAGACCTCCTTAGATTCAGACAGGAACCTGTGGCAGTCATGGGCAACATTCAGTCAATGTTTCATCAGGTCAAGGTGGCGGAGGAGGACAGAGATTTCCTTCATTTTTTGTGGTGGCCAGAGGGAGATCTGACCAAGGAAGTGGCAGAGTTTTGCATGACGGTCCATCTATTCGGTGCTGTGTCCTCGCCGAGTTGTGCAAGCTTCGCTCTCAGGAAAACTGCAGACGACAATCAGTCTAACTTTCCAGCTGAAGTGGCTCAAACTGTCAAAGAGAACTTTTATGTTGATGATTGTCTGAAGAGCATGGGCTCGGAGGAAGAAGCTGCCCTCATGGTCAAAAATCTCACTGCTCTCTGTCAGAAGGGAGGATTCACACTGCCCAAGTGGATCAGTAACAGTTGTGCCATGTTGCAAACTCTCCCTAAAGAACATAGAGCCAAGGATCTGAAAGAACTGAATCTTGACAGAGACAACTTTCCTCTTGAACGAGCTCTTGGTTTGCAGTGGTGTGTTGAGACTGATTCCTTCAAGTTTAAGATGGAGGTCCCTCAGAAGTCAGACGTGGGATGTTGTCAGTGTTGAGTTCTGTGTATGATCCTCCCGGGTTTCTGGCACCAGTTGTTTTGCCTGCCAAAGTCATGCTTCAGGAGCCTTGCAGAAGAAACTTTGGATGGGATGAGACTGTACCTCAGGACATCTTGCATCAGTGGACGAGATGGATGAAGGACCTGGATGTGCTGTCTGAGTTCAAGGTTGAAAGGTGCGTTAAACCCAAGGGCTTTGGACCCCCCATACATGCTCAGCTTCATCACTTTTCGGATGGAGCAGTCACTTACCTCAGGATGCAGAATGACAGAGGTGGCGTTCATGTTGCATTCCTGATGGGTAAAGCCAGGGTCACATCTTTAAAGATGATTACCATTCCTCGCTCGGAGCTGACGGCTGCTGTCCTGGCTGTTCGTGTCGACCTGATGCTGAAAACAGAGCTGAGGTTTCAGCTGCAAGATTCAGTCTTTTGGACTGATAGCACTTCAGTGCTGAAGTACATAAAGAACGAGGACAAGCGTTTCCATACTTTTGTGGCAAACAGGGTCACAACCATCAGAGAAGCCACCAAAGCATCCCAATGGCGGTATGTCAGCTCCAAGAAAAACCCAGCAGATGATGCATCCAGAGGAGTGAGGGTTGGCGACTTTATTCAGGACAGCAGGTGGATTATTGGTCCAATGTTTTTGTATAGAGCTGAAGGGGAATGGCCAGCGAGTGTGGTGGAGACTGTGATAGGAGCAGATGACCTGGAGGTGAAGAAGCAAGCCATGGTGAATGCTATTGATGTGGACAGCTCACCTGATGCCACTGGTCGGCTATTGGCCTACCTTTCAGATTAGAGGAAGCTGAAGGTATCAGTTGCGTGGTTCCTGAAGCTGAGAAAGACTCTTTTGGAGATGAGTCACTGGAGGCGTGAGCCAGAGGCTTCTGATGTCAGCACATCAAGGCTAGACAATGTCATGCGGCAGGAGAAGCAGTGTCCAAGAGGGCAAAGTTTGTCAACAGAGGATCTTTTGGAGGCTGAGCTTGCCATCATTCGATACTGTCAGCATCAAAAGTTTGAAAAGGAGATTTCTGTATTGTCATCAGGGAAAATTACCGTGAGCAGGCAAAGTACCATCTACAGGTTGGAGCCGTATTTGGATAATGGGCTCTTGAGAGTTGGTGGACAGTTGACAAAAGGCTCCTTGCCAGAGGAAATCAAACATCCACTCATCCTCTCAAAGGATGAACATGTAGCCATTCTCATTCTCAAGCACATTTACAAACAGCTTGGCCATAGTGGTCGCAACCACACGCTGTCCATGCTGAGGAGGAAGTACTGGGTGACAGGTGCCAACTCAGCCGTGAGGAGAATGATAGCTGAATGTAGCTTTTGTAGGAGATACAATGGCAGAATGGTGGAGCAAAAGATGGCAGATTTGCCAAAGGAGAGGATTCTTCCTGATCATCTACCATTCACTAATGTGGGAATCGACTACTTTGGACCGATTGAGGTGAGGAAAGGACGAGGGACAGTCAAGCGCTATGGAGTGATATTCACCTGTCTGGCAAGCAGAGCAGTCCATTTGGAAGTGGCTAATTCTCTGGACACAGATGCATGCATCAATGCTCTGCGTTGTTTCATCTCCAGGAGAGGTCAAGTGGCTCACATTCAATCCGTCAATGCAACCAACTTCATTGGAGCAGAGAGGGAGCTCAGGGAGGCTCTGGCAGCTCTGAATCATACATGGATTCAAGGAGTGTTGCAGCAAAAGGGAGTTAAGTGGTGTTTCAATCCTCCAGCAGGCTCACATCATGGTAGCGTCTGGGAGCGTTTAATCCGCATGGTGAGAAGGATTCTCGGTTCGGTTCTTCGACAGCAGATTTTGGATGACGACAGGCTTCATACCATCATGTGTGAAGCTGAGGCCATTTTAAATGATCAGCCTATCACTAAGCTGTCAGATGATCCAAATGATCTTGAGCCGCTCACTCCCAACCATATCCTCCTCATGAAAGGAAAACCATCATTGCCACCTGGATTGTTTCAGCCACATGACCTGTATGTAAAGCGAAGATGGAAGCAAGTTCAGTACATCTCTGATCTCTTCTGAAAACGTTGGATACGAGAATACCTACCTTTGCTGCAGGAAAGGCAAAAATGGAACCAAAAGAGGAGAAATCTGAAATCTGGAGATGTTGTCGTCATAATAGATTCCACTGCCCCAAGAGGCTCCTGGCCACTTGGAAGAGTCTTGGAAGCTCTCCATGATAAAAAAGGATTTGTGCACTCAGTGTGTCTACAAACGAAGTCTAGTGTCATTGAAAGGCCTGTGACTAAACTTTGCCTGGTACATGAGAATGAAGGTTAGCAGGTCATTTGAAGTATTCTGTGTATTTGGAATATGTGACCAAAAATGTGGTAAATCATGTTCATCATTGTGTCATTTTGGTTATGGCTCCTTACTTTGTAAATAATAGAATTGTTATGTCTGTAAGTCATTACAATTAGGGGCCGGTGTGTGAGGGCCATGTTCAAGGGGTTAACGTGTGTGTGTGACACTAAGTTGTCCGCTAGGTGTCACTTTGTGTTTTAGGTCACATGCCTACTTAGGTAGGAACCTTTCATCAGGTAACAGGTGTTGCTAGACGGTGGGAGCACAAATAGTTTTTGGACCGCAACGCCGGCACGCCACGCCACGCCACGCCACGCCAAGTGAAGTTTTGTTGGTGTATTTGTGATTGCTGGATTTATGGATTTTGATGGACACTAGTTGTTGGACTCTTGCATGTAACACACTGAAGACCAGAACGGTGAGCAATAAATAATCTATAAAAAATAGAAGAAGACGACGTCGGATGTTTTTATTTCACAAGACACAACGAAGCGGTGCACGGCTAGCGTGTCAATTATGTTTAGCCCGTCTATGCAACCCTCAGTGGCTTTAAGTTTTAGGCTTAGCTGCTATAATTAGGATGTGGCATAATTTGTGACACCTGAGTCTGTAATAATGGAATATCAGCCAGGGGGAGAAGGGCAATTTTACGTGATGAGAGAGGCAGAGATACATCTCAAATCAAAAATCTCTGAGGAAGAAAGGTCTTGTTGTTTTGAGTGAGAGAGAAGCACACTGACTTGCAGTTGAGCAGGATGCAGACAGCCTCCATGACGGTCATGACTAGGTCTGGGGGTTTGGTGAACACCTTGATCTCAGAGATGTCTGCCTTGTCGAGAGAATTAAGGGCCTGATTGGCACCCTCCAAGGCTGGCAGAGCCTCATCCAGGTCCCTCTGGGCATCATCGGCCATGGCCTGGGTGTCTTCAGCTTTGACCTTGGCCAAAGCTTCATCTTCTTTCACTACTTTACGCACCTGTGGAAAGGACATGTTTTTGTTCGATACACGCACATACACTGAAGCAATGACAAAAGGGTAACAGGCTTTTAAAGCACCTTGAGGAGACAACAGAAAGTTCTGTGATACCTTATCTCTCTCTCTCTCTCTCTCTCTCTCTCTCTCACAGACTCACACACACACACACACACACACCTCGTCAGCGTTCTCCTGGTCTATAGCCAGTTTCTCCATGAGGGCATCAACATCAATAGATTTTTGCTTTAGGACTGGCTCCAGAGCAGACAGGTCCACTTTCATTTCGTCCACAAGCTCATTGGTCTCCAGCAGCTTGGTCAGACCGTTCTTCACACGATCCCTGGCCTATACATAAGCACCCCAACACAGATATATTATGCATATTTTGCATAAAATCTGCAAGGTCTACGACAAAATACATTACAGTGTCACAACCACAAAGAAGATGATCACAGAGAAAAATGTTCACATTTATCATTAACCACTAGCAAGAGCAACTAGCTGCAATTTCTGCTTTGACACACGCAGTTAATCACTTGTTCTGGTAACTGCTCGTGCATTTTGGTGGTTAGACTTACAAACACCAGCTGCTGTCTCTTCTCCTCGAGCATGGACAGATAGAGGTTGATGAGCTCCAGGTAGGAGGTAGGCGTCGTGTAGTATCGTCGTCTCAGCTCTGAGTAGAAGCGCTCAGCCATGTCAGTGACACTAACATGTATCTCCACACACATGGCTGAGAAGCTCTGCTTCAGCTCCTCACTGCCAAAGTCGACATTGTGGAAGAAGGCCTGAGAGACAGAGAGCAGTGCCTCACGAGGCCACTTGCAACCATATAGTAAAGGGGAAAAGAGGAAAGGGTGAGATAAGGTTTGCAGTGAGGGTGAGGATATACAGCTTTTCTTTTAGCTTTTGATTATTTGCAGGGTGATTCAACAGACCAGCAATAGAAAGTTAAAAAAACAAAACAAAAATGTAATAAAAAAGAATTTCAATAAAGATGCAAATTACAAGCTTCCACTGAATCAAACGAAAAATTCAATATGCTAACAATGGACATAAACAGAACAATATGGATAAAAAGCTATAAACTACAATCCTGAATAAGAGCAGGACAAGAGAATGGTGGGTGAGAGAGAGAGAGGGGATAGCTGTAAAACAAGAAAAATGTCAGAAGAAAGAAGAGGGAGGAAGAGACCAGTGGCATGGTGGTAATGTTCAATGGGGGGCAATGATGGGGCTGTAGACTGTTCAAGAAAAAGTGAGTGACATCCTAACAAAGACAAACCCCAAAACATCTTTGTACCAATGAGAATATTTGTATTTATATATGTAGATATATATGGTTTGATATGTGTAATACAACTCTGATTGCATCCCAACTTTTTGGGCTCAGGCTTTTGATTACATAATCATCTAATTTCATAACCTCTAACCCAACTGAGCAATTATATACTGGATATGGCAACAACAACAAAATGAAAATCTCAACATACCTGCACAAACCAGTCGATTGTGCAGCAGTTGACCAGTGAAGGGAACATACGACAGCGGGACCTGAATGCATCGCCCACGGGACTCATACACAGCACTATGTGCAGCTTCTCTCGCACACGAGAGATGAAATACTGGAAAACCTGAAGGACGCACATAAACACACACACAAACACACACACACACACACACACACACAGATTCCATAATTTCTGGAAGTGTGCAGGCAGATAAAATTAAAGGCTGATATTTTCTTACAGCTCACTTGGGGGCACTGACTTTAGTAGGAAACACTGTAGCATGTTTGTTGTTTCTGAAATGTTATGAGAGCTCTTAATTATCTTCTCTGAGTTGCTTCTCTTAGGTTACTTAGTGCAGTGTTTGATACAGATGATTTAATCTGAAAATCTAAGTAAACATGGCAATATCTGGTATTTTTGATTGTTGTATTCAAATCTGTGTGTTACTGTGTGTAAGAGTTAGCGCCTCATGAAACCACAATTTAATTTTTATATAGATAAAACAAATAAGATATGACAGACTAACTGTTTTTCCTTGTTTCCAGTCTGTTAAGCTAAGCTAACTGGCTGCTGGTGGCAGCTTCACATTTATTGCACAAACATGAGAGTTTTATTGATCATATCATCATATCGTGCTTGCACATGTTATACTTACAGTGCTACATTTTAACATTTGCAGTGTTGGTGTCTGTGCATACCTCGTCCCTGTTCTCCTCACTGATTCCAGCCTCTTTGGCTTTAGGACGAGTGGCAGCTAGGACTTGCTCGAGCTCATCTTTCTCAAAGAGGTTGGGCACCTCGCCAGAGTTCAGCATGTTGTTGATATCCTCTAAAAACTCTTCCACCACAATCTTCAACAAGAAAGCGAACAGACACCTCTAGATGTATTTGGATGTGCAACAAGAAAAAAAGCTATCTGCAGGTATCCAAATGTTTATTAACTTCATATCAGTCAAGTCCTTCCATCATACCTGAGTATCTGTAAAAAGGAACACCATATCTTTGCCCTCCACACCAGCCATCGTGTACAGCCTCCTCAAGTCCTCATGGAAGCTGTCGTAGTTGTAGCCTCGGTTCAGCTCGATCTCAAAGCAGCGATACCCGCACATGTGGGCTGCCAGCCGAGTGAGGGACTGCTTGCCTGTACCTCCCACCCCCACTAGCAAGGCATTGCCTCTCTCCTGGCGAATCATACGGGCAATCCTAAAAGAAAGACAGAAAAAAATAACAATTTGTGAAGAAAAAGGCAAAGGCAAAAAGGAAATATCATGGTTAGAAAGATATACACACTGATTCCACACCATGAGAGCCATGTATCCTCTCAGAGGGTCTTTGAGCAATGTAGTGCTCCTTACCTGCTCACTTTTATTATTAAAGAACACATTTGTGTGGAGTGACATGTCTTGATACAATACAACTCAAACATAAAAGTAGAGACTTATACAAATGAATTCTATCAAACTCATCTAGAAATTTTACAGTCATCTCCTCATCAGCGGCGACATATGTGCCATTTCATGCAATACATCTATACCTCTCAAATTCTCCAAGAGATAATGTAACAGCATCTGTCTAGATATTCCTTTTGAAAAGCAATATCAGAAAGTGTCCAGTTTAACTTCTTTCTCGGTGTAACTTTCCTCTCACAGTTCATATCACCTACAGTTAAAACTCATTAACCACCAATGAAGCCACCTTACAAAAAATCTTGCAATTCAGCAGTGCAACTTTGCATGTACACACCTGGAGACGTGCTCAATGGCGTCCTGGAAGAAAACCAGCTTGGTCTCCTTGGAGAAGGTCATGTTGTAATCATCGAGGTAGTCCTGGAGAACAGCCTGAATCTTATCCATGTCTGTCAGATCCTCATAGAGACGGTCTTCTTTCTCTGCACCCACCTACAGGAGGAATGTTGTGAGGCTCTTCAGTGTAAACACAGAAATGCAATTTTTTCCTGAACGAATCAAATGTTTTCAATAAGAAAAGAAGAGTGTGACCTTGATGAAGTCCCCAAATATGATCGGCTGAGTCACAAAATACAAGGGCTCCAAGTTAATGCTAAAATATTTGCCTGGCAGAAAGAGAGAGAGGGGGTCAAATAGATGGGTATTTTTCAACTGGGCAAGATGCAAATTCTAATGTGTAGTTGTAGTCCAGTAGTGGTGCAGTAGTCCAATGTGCAGGATTCAAACAGTGCATTTAGTAAAGTGAGCCTCTGGGGCGGTCTTTGTGACCAAGTTCTTACTGGCCATTTCACAGACGATGGTGTTGAAATAGGTCTTATCTTGGCTGTTGATGAGTCGGTCATGGAACACCCGCTGACACTCGTGGCAGAACAGACGGAAGATCTGGTTCTTGTCTCTCACTTGACTTGGCTCACACTGCAGTATACCTGGACATCGAGAGAGGGCAAGAAGTATGGGAAGGAGAATTGTTAGGTTTTTTTATCTTAATTTTTTGTATCTTAAAGCTGCAGTAGGTAAGATGGAGCAGAGAGTAGACTTAGCCTGAAAATTTGAACCAACACAAGTTCCACATCCCCCTCCCTCCAAGTCCCTGCTCCCTGCGGCATCTGCTGTCAGCTGACTGACAACCAGTAACGTTAGCCTTAGCATCAGAAACAAGCTAACTCTGCCCAGGCGCTACATCATTGTTGCTAACATACCGTATGTGCTGCAAAGTGTTACTCTAACAATCGCCATATTAGCTTTATGGTTATTTGTTGTCTTAGTCGTATATGCTGTTGTTGGCAGCGGCGGTATGGGCAGTTTCTCCTTTGTGGGTGGCTGTTGCTTCACCATAGCTTTCACTAGCCTCCTGATGCCACTCAGAGAGCTGTTTGACTGAGCGGCAGCCAGCAGCATGAGTGGAGGGAGGGGGCGGTTCGTAGCATATGTGAGTAGTGATTGACAGATGTCAGACACTCCCTCAGATGCTCCTCTGGCTCTGATTGGTTGTTTTGTGTCAGGCGCAGTGGATTCTTGCAAATCGCAATAGGAGCAGTAGGTGGGACCAGTGGAACAGTTTTTTCTTTCCACAGATTTCACAGATGTTTCATGTACTGCTGTCTGGGCATAGGGACAGTTTTAGTAAACATGACAAAATACAAAATACTTTTATACAAGTTACCTACTGCAGCTTTAATGCAAATTTACAGAACACGTTGGAGCAAAAGAGTGAGAAATAAAAACAAAGAAGCACAAGCAAAAGTTAAGACCAATGCAAGAAGCCAAAATCTGCACCAAATAAAGTTAACTACTAATGTTAAATATGACAGAAAACAAGAAGACGTTGTGCAGAGGGAAGCCACGTGATGACAGTGATATAAGTAAATGGGAAGAGTGAGTGTCAGTTTATTACCCCTCACCAACATAATGTATTGCTGAAGGGAATTGTGTGTTTGAGGGATGCACTCTAGCGATGTTGAACAAGTAGTATATAGAAAGCAGTTGCAGAAATCACTTGAGCTCATCTATGTGCTGTAATGACGCCTGCTGGGTACGGGAAGGGAGGGAGGGATGAGGTGAAGGGATGAGGGTGGGGGCGCAGATGACTTTGGAGCATTCGGCTGAAACACAGCCTATTAAAGCTGCTGATGTGACTTGAAGAGATGCATCATAGCTGTGCCCCGTGCTGTGAAGGTGCCAAGATTTAGACCCTCCCTGTATCGGCCAGTCTCTTTCAGCAAAGAGACAGTGTCGTGCTTTATGCCTGAGCAACCAATGCTTGTCCATACTTTACATTAAAATGCATCTTTACTGCCGTAGTCATGTGTGACCTATAAACCAACCCGATGATAGGGTCAAATCCCATGAGGGCTCATGTCTCACCTTGGACACACTTGGAAAGGTCCCGGAGATTGAAGACATAGTGGGACTTAGCTGGAGTGGGTAGCAGATCTACACTCAAACGGTCATAAATCTCTACAGCAGCATCCACAATCTGACCAGCACAGTCCTTCACCGCCTTAGAAAACTCACTCAAGAAACCACTCAGGATGGCCTGGAGGAAGGTTGGGAGGAAAAATAGATCGTTAAAGCCATGAAGAGGGGACAAAGTGTGATTAAAGAAAATTAATACTAAGGAATGGGGATAAATGAGAAAGAGGGTCAGAGCAAAAGGGAAAGTCAGATATCATGAAGAGATGTGCAGGAACATCACGTTCTGCCAACATAATAATGTTCCTGAACCAGTTAAGAACATGTATGTGTGTGTATATATATGTGTGCCTGTGCATGCGTTTCCTCACTTTGAAGATCTGCTTGAGGTTGTGTTCCGAGGGTGTGGGAAGACACAGCATACTGAAGTGGCGGATGAAACGGGGGGTCACCGGATTACGGCCCCCTCCAGGAGGAGCACACGCCGCGGCAATGATCATTTCCTGGACAGTAAGAAAGGACGAAGAGGATAATTTTCCTCAATTTATCATTTCATTCAGTCTAGAAAATGTCAAAAAATTCTAAAAATGCTCAAGATGACCTCTTCATGTTGTTTGTTTTCTCTAACAGTACAAAACATTAAGTTATTCAGTTCAAAAATACAAAAAAGACAAAATATGAGCACATCCTCACATTTGAGAAGAACTTTAGCCCTTAAATGACTTTTTGGAATTTTTTGATGATCAATTTTCTTTCAGTCTACAAATCAATTGGTTGATGAAGTGTTTCGGCACTACTTTAGATTTATTTCAATGTGCGAGGTAGCAAGTGTTTAGCATTTAGCTGGATGAAATTCCTGACATGAAAAGATGAGAGGAAATGTTTGTTGTCTTTTCAGTGTAAAAGAATTGCCTTCTAGTAAACTGTATGCATGAAATACGACACAGAATGAAGTGAAGTTTCAGTTTGGTTTGTCTCCTGTTATCCAGCTGAATTCTTGATTTCAAGACATCAGGTAGACAAATTTCATTTAAACATATAACACTTTGAATCCAATCTGATCTGTAAACAATAAGAATATTTCTCCTGCTCTGAAGTCTGACATTCCAGCATCTGGAAAGCTACAGATAGCTACGTAACTATATTTGCATTTCTTCTGGTTCAAAAAAATCCATAAGAGCAATGTGTGTTTTATTTTCTCCTGAGAGAAACAAATAAGACACACTCTGCCAGTGAAGGTAATGTGAGCAGGCGCTAGAGGGATGGAACATCAGAGCACGATACAGACAGAATGCCTGCAAAGGCAGATGGGTATAAACTACACTCCCTCCTTCTCTGGTCGTCCTGTGCTGCACTGATTCTGTTCAACTTTGGACTGTAAATACTGCACTTAACATATGTCACGACTAAAACTTAAACAAACAAACAAAAAAAAAATCTTCATAGGCAGAATGAATAGTTGAATGAAAAAAATAACTATACTGAATAAAATAAGTTGGTTTGTGTAATTGTGTTTCCAGATGGAAACCACACACACCTACTCCTGAAATATAACCCTTTGTTCACCAGTAAAAACTGGTAACTCTGCAGGAATGTATTTGCTGTATATTTATGTGTTTGCATGTGTATGACCTTGTCTTTCTGTGGTGCAGTGCATTATTATACAAGATCCTGAATGTATTGCTTATGTGCAACTTCAACTTTCCCCATACACACCTGCACACAAACACACACTCAGCTATTGTACTGTAAGACTTCACAAGCAATCTGAAGTGCAATCAGTCTTGTGAGTGTGTGCATGTGTGTGTGTGCAGTTGTATAGTAAAGTTAAATGTTGGAAACTTTCTATTGATACAGAAAATAAATATGGGTCGACTATATTAACACACATACAGATAGAAACACACACAGGCACACAAGATGAATGGGTTTCTTGTATAAATGGACAAACTTCATTAAAAGTCCAGCTACAACAAATGAAGTTGATGCTGACTGCGTGAAAACAAAAACTAAATAGCTATATCTACACTTTTTACCTCAACAGAAAAACAATCAAGCATTTTGGGAAATGTGGCTGTTTGCCATCTCACCTCAAGTTAGATGAGAAAATCAATATCGTTTCCATCTTTCTGTGTTGAGCACAGTTCTTGGAAGGTTTTTCTTAGAGCATAAAGACTGTAAACAGGAGGAAACAGCTAGAGAAGTTCTGTTCACAGTCGCCAACAATAACTCCGAACATGTCTTGTCTGCAGGATGTATCTTGTGTTTTTAACGTGTAGAAATTGAAAATTATGTGTGAAATGGAAAACTGTGCCTTAACACTTCATAAAAGGGGTGACCACATGTTGCCAGACACTGTAACTGCCATCTGCTAAACTCCTTGCAACCAATCTCAGGTGTATGCACATACATAATGATGACTAAACTGCAGCATCACAATAGAGCTCATCTTGTTTGTATACATTTATACCTGGATCTCCTTCCAGAAGAACTTGTTTCTGTCATAGAAGCCAGAAAAGTCTTGGAATTGACGCAGTAGTTCTATAGGGGGCTGAGAGCCGTAAGTGTCCAGTTTAGGCATATTCAGGTCATCCACAAACACCACTAACTTCTTGTTACCAGGAGCACCTACAGGGAGGGAAAAGGAAAAAGGTTAACAGGTGTATTGATTGACAGATGGCAGGATGATAGGACAGTACTGTCTGAAGATGGATTGAAAAAGTAGAATAATGACAGATAACTGCATAAACAGAGAGATGAATGGACGGCTCGATGAACAGCCTAAATCAAGAACAATTTTTCTTGCTCCTATACCCAGAATGTTCTTCCTCTTTTTCTCCAGTTTGGACTCAATGATCTCCTGCGTGCGGGCGGAGGAGGTCTGAGCAGAGAAGTTGATGTAGACTGGAAGGTATCCTGCCTTTTCATGGATACTGTTAAGAAGGCCCCGGGCCACCACTGACTGTGAAGGACAGACACACAAAAATACTTCAGTAACACAGACATATTTATTTCTTGTCTAACAAGTTTGACCTGTAACATCAAAGGTTTCATTAGTTTCAGAAGCTTTTCAATAATTCTCTTGAAATTTTGGCAAAACAAATGAAGATCTATGGGAAAAAGTTCAAACCAAACCAGCATTAATTACTGGGGCATTTTATATGGATTTTGCTATGATCTCTGCAGCCAATGTATTCCTTGTAATTTCAAGATTACGTGAAGAGGTGCAGTATTGATGATTTTTAATGTGTGCTCTTAACCCTTATTAACTCCTGATCTCTAGCTATCTCGTCTCCATATTTAATGAGGGTTAGGTTAAGAGGGGGGCTGAGGGTAAGGGTTCGGGTTAAAATATGTAAAGACATGCATAAATAACCTTGTGTGGATAGAAAAGAATGGGGTGTCCACAGATTGTATCTGAGCTAATATTCACACCTTTAAAATCTCAATCACTTGCAATATTAAAAGCACACAGACACGATATTTAAAGTGTCTGCCATGTTCAGTCATTTTAATAAGCTTATTTTCTAGTGTTTCCATCGGGGCTTGTTCCGTGTTTTCTATACTTGCTGTTAAATCACACTATAGTGCTCCCCAGTGTGCATGCACTATTAACACAGTCTGTCTTGATCTAATGATCTATGGCTCAGCCAACAATGCACCTGACTAGGGCTGGGCGATAAAACGATAATGATATGTCTCGCGATAGACACGTAATCAATATTAATAAAAAAAGCGTTTGATAAAACATTCAATAATTTTTTTTATTCGTCAGAAGAAACCAGAAGTTGTGAAGCAAGGTTGGTTGCATGAACATCTGCAACCACAGCACCACCGCACAAGCAGCAGACCACCATGCAGAGGTACTTCAGTTCCTTATGACAAAGTCCTTATTTTAAATAGGTCATAAAAAATATCAATAATTATCGATATTGACTGATATGAAACACTTAAATCATGATACATTTTTCAGCCATATTGCCCAGCTCTACACCTGACCATACATTATTTAAGATGAGCGTGCCCATGAGTGCACAGATGGGTGCAGGTTCATTTGCCACATACATAGCATGGCCGCTGGGCATGAAAACGACAAGTGCTATGACACGTAAGATAAGGTAAACTAGCAATGACACTTGCACTGTGTGCTGGTTGTAAGAAAGGGCCCAATTCATGCAAACTCAAAGACAACAAAGCAAGCTCAACACGGGCAAAAGATCCTGGTTAATCAGGTGCAAAAAGTAACCAGAAGAACCTGCTCTTGCAGTGGCGCTGCCAGTATTCACTGACACACCAGCTGTGGCCAGTGGTTTTCCTCTCTGTACCCAGACACCCCTTTAGTGTCTTAAAAGGGAAACAAGTGGGCAAATACATAACAACATGGCGTTGTATCTTTTTATTCAATCAGTGTGCTGCTCTTTATAGTACAGTATTTCACAGTGTTGCTACTGTTTCTACTGTATTGATGAATCCTTACCTTCCCTACTCCAGTGCCGCCCGTGAAGAGCACAGAACGTCGCACAGATAGCAGCTTCTCCATCAGGTAGCCATAGCGGACAGTGTCTGTGGTGGGGACCAGCATCTCAAAAAAGGGCTGCTCCCTGTTGTATTTAAACAAAGGGATTATCTTCTCCCATGGCTCCAGACGCTTGTAGTTAAAGTTCATGTACACACTCCACAGGGTGCCATGCTTTGGGAGCTGCATGGTACAGATCAAAGCACATTAATTGCCAAACACGAAAATGCACAAGTGCCTACATTAGACTGTATTGAATTAGATGTAAAACCTTCTTAAATCAAGCATTAAACACACTCATTCTACTCTGCTGTTCTCTGTAGTTTCTGTTATGTGGTACTTTGGATGTTTCCCCGTGGCATATGAATCAGTATTTGTCTGCCATTTTTGTTTCCCTGAAACCTGCTGGTACTGATGTCTGCATGTGCAGTTTAGTCCCTCAAGCTTCACAGGTGGGAGCTGGCTGCACTGCCTTCATCTCATAGTAAACACACCAAAACTTAGACACAAACAGTCTGGTATAAATAACATTAAAATTCACAACATTCAGCTCCTTATGCACAGACAGGGATGTGGGATGTTCCAGATGATACTGTGCAGTCTTCGTGAATCTTTTACTAACATGCTCACTCCACCATGTTTGTACCCTACTGTGTTCTGCCTCTGTCAATAAGACATTCCCTCATCTGCCACTACTGCCAGCAAAGACAAACAATGAACTTTCCTTTTCCTGTTCCTCAAAGACTGATGGATTCATAATTTCAGCCTCTACACCCTTTCATTTATTTCTCTGCACCACATTCTTTGCAAATAAAAATGTATTCCTCCATTATATAATGACAGAGTCATAATTCTGATGGTATGCAATGGACTTTTCCATCCTTGGCACAAAGCTCATCCTTCCTATTTGATCTATCTTATGTTCTTGTAACTCACTGAATGTATTTCTAAAATGTACAATATTCTTAATATCTTATTTCAAATCAAACTCTAATCAAACTTACTTTATATAGCTCTTTTCATACAAATAAAATGCAAAACAAAGTGCTTTACAACAGTTGTTGTACAAACATTGTAAAGGAAAAACAGAAAAACAGAGAAAACCCGTCCCTCCCATTCTCCACACACACACACACACACACACACACACACACACACACACACACACACACACACACACACACACTCACACACACACACACACACTCACCACTGACAGTTGCGAGACATGGCAAGGCACTGAGGATCGAGGAAAACGCCATTTCACACAAGTGACTGATATCATAGAAAAGAATCCTCTCTCAGATTAGCTGTGCTCCAGCTAGAAATACCCAGTGCCAAGAGTACTTTCATGTAATATATAATATGAGCTAACCTTCAGGCTTTTTCACATATTTCATGCCAATATCAGCAAATGCGTTGGTAAATGCATTTGACTCTCAGTAATACAGATGAGGGACAGAAAAATGCCTTGAGTGGCAGAGATGAGATTCACAGCAACAGTGGACATGTGAGACACAGCTGTGACATGTTTGTTTGTATGTATGTCAGTGTTTTTCAAACATACATGGTGTCTGCTCCAATCCAGTATAGTACAAAAAAGCCTCTATCCTGGCCATCTATTTCTGTGTGTATCTGTGGATGTGTGCATATGTTTATACCTTAGCATTGCTGTTGTCTTCAAACTGCTCTCTGACAAAGGTGTCAAAAGCATCCCAGTGAGAACTGGTCAAGTTGCCGCCTACTGCCCACAGGTAGCAAAATATGAAGGTCTGACATAATACACTGGTGAGATGCTTGGAATCCTGACACCAACACACAGAAAAACAAGAGAGGAAGAAACTTAGTTAAAAAGTAACTGCAGGTAATGGTTCAAAATTAAATATACATATAAACGACTATATGCCTGTGCCAGTTTATGTATTTGTGGAGTCCAGTCATCAAGTTCTTGGTGTCGTGTGGTTTAAGTAAAGGTTATACCTTTTATCATCTGACCTTGCCCATCAACTTGACAGTTAAATCTTGTGATTGATGTACCATTTTGAGGTCTGGCCCTCCTTTGCTCAGCAGCAGTGCCTCCAGCAGGGAACAAAGTGTGGTGACTTTGCTGATATCCACTTGGTGAATGGCCTGGGTGCAATGCTTCAACACGAACTGAAGGCCCTTCTCCACATACTGCTCAAAGAGCTCCAGCAGGTATGTCCGCACTGAGTCTGGAAGCTAGAGACACAGCATGGAGCAAAGGAAGAAATAAATCACAGAGAGATGGATGTAGGCAGACGGAAGTGCCTTTAAAGACACATAATCACTGAAGCAAAATAGATTGACATAGTTTGAGTTACATAGTTCAACACTGTCAGAAAAGCATTCATTCACTTTCTTGCCAAGTGTTGCATGACAACATTGATACTGCTCTCATATCAGCCCACTAAATTTTAGCTTAATATAGCATAAAAGAGGGGGACACAACAAAAGCAACACACAAATGCACTGTCAAGTTTCAGTCAATTAGACACCGAGACAAAGACGTACACAGCAAGAGAGAAAGAAGGTGAGGGGAGGGATGCCCCACTCTCACTGTGGCATAAGTCACCCTGAGCATCAAACTATAAACTTTGATGTGATGTGCTCTCATCAGCATTCTTGCTGATGCTGAAGTTCTCCTGCTTGTAATGACTGAAAAGGCACATTTCCAATCATGTTCCAGTGCACAAATTGTCAGGAACACACAGCCACAGTTTCACACAGACAGAATACAAAAGCAATGATGGGCAGATGATGAGATGATAAGTGATATACAGTAAGAGCATGAAGTGTATTTGATGTTTGAATGATAACTGTCTCTGCAATGGACTGTGATCAAGGGTTCAGAACTATGACCTGTGAGAAGACCTGATTACAATGAATGTAACTTATATTGTGTGTACTAAGACTGACCCGTAATGCCATAAGTCTTTATCATTATGGTTAAATTGTTGCTATAAATGCACTTGAAAATGGAAATGAAAAATAAAGTAACTGTTCGAAGTTGTTCATATTCACTTTGATTTTATCTTTTGTTCAGGGTTCTTCAATGACTGCTAGTTTCAATGCCAGGAGACAAAAAAAAATACTACAATGAGATCGTTTCATTTGAAATATCAAAAGACTTTTGGTTTAGGCTACATGAACACATGTATATTCAAATTCAAATTCAAGTATATTCCTAATTTTGAAAACATAATGCTCACAATCAACATGCCTCTAGGCACTTTCAAAAGTTGTTTTGCAATTCCAAATACGATTCTAAAAGTGTTCCTCCTTGAACTGCCACCTTATCGTGGTGGAGGAGTTTGAGTACCCGAATGATCCTAGAGGCTATGTTGTCCGGGGCTTAATGCCCCTGGTAGGGTCTCCCAAGGCAAACAGGTTCTAGGTGACGGGTCAGACTAAGAGCAGTTCAAAAAGCCCCTATGAAAGACATTAAATCAAGGAAGCATACGTCGCCCGGATTGGCGTCACCGGGGCCCCGCCCTGGAGCCAGGCCTGGGGTTGGGGCTTGCAGGCGAGCGCCTGGTGGCCGGGTCTTTGCCCACGGGACCCGGCCGGGCACAGCCCGAAGGAGCGACGTGGGCCCGCCTTCCCGTAGGCCCACCACCCGCAGGAAGGATCAGAAGGGGCCGGTGCTATGTGGAATGGGTAGCAGTCGTGGGCGGGGGCCCCGACGACCCAAACCCTGGACAACGACTCTGGCTATGGGGACATGGAATGTCACCTCACTGTGGGGGAAAGAGCCTGAGCTAGTGCGGGAGGTTGAGCGGTACCGGCTAGAGATAGTCGGGCTCACCTCCACGCACAGTCTGGGCTCTGGAACCCAACTCCTTGAGAGAGGCTGGACTCTCTTCTACTCTGGAGTTGCCCGCGGTGAGAGGCGGCGAGCTGGTGTGGGCTTGCTTATAGCCCCCCAGCTCAGCCGCCATGTGTTGGAGTTCTCCCCGCTGAGCGAGAGGGTCGCTTCCCTGCGCCTTCGGGTTGGGGATAGGTCTCTCACTATTGTTTCGGCCTACGGGCCGAACAGTAGCGTAGAGTACCCGGCCTTCTTGGAGTCCCTGGGAGGGGTACTGGAAAGTGCTCCAACCGGGGACTCCATTGTTCTGCTGGGAGACTTCAATGCTCACGTGGGCAGCGACAGTGACACCTGGAGGGGAGTGATTGGGAGGAACGGCCTCCCCGATCTGAACCCGAGTGGTGTTCTGTTATTGGATTTCTGTGCTAGTCACAGTTTGTCCATAACGAACACCATGTTCAAGCATAAGGGTGTCCATCAGTGCACGTGGCACCAAGACACCCTAGGCCGGAGGTCAATGATCGACTTTGTAGTGGTATCATCTGACCTTCGGCGGTATGTCTTGGACACTCGGGTAAAGAGAGGGGCTGAGCTGTCAACTGATCACCACCTGGTGGTGAGTTGGATTCGCTGGCAGGGGAAGAAGCGGGACAGACTTGGCAGACCCAAACGTACGGTGAGGGTCTGTTGGGAACGTCTGGCGGAACCCGCTGTCAGGGAAGTTTTCAACTCCCACCTCCGGGAGAGCTTCAACCAGATCCCGAGGGAGGTTGGAGACATTGAGTCCGAATGGACCATGTTCTCCACTTCCATTGTTGATGCAGCCGTCCATAGCTGTGGCCGTAAAGTCGGCGGTGCCTGTCGTGGCGGCAACCCCCGAACCCGGTGGTGGACACCGGAAGTAAGGGATGCCGTCAAGCTGAAGAAGGAGTCCTATCGGGCCTGGTTGGCTCATAGGACTCCTGAGGCAGCTGATGGGTACCGGCGGACCAAGCGTGCGGCAGCTCGGGCGGTTGTAGAAGCAAAAACTCGGGTCTGGGAGGAGTTCGGGGAGGCCATGGAGGAGGACTACCGGTCGGCCTCGAGGAAATTCTGGCAAACCGTTCGGCGCCTCAGGAAGGGGAAGCAGCTTTCTGTCAACACTGTTTACAGTGGAGGTGGGGAGCTGTTGACCTCGACTGGGGATATTGTCGGGCGGTGGAAGGAATACTTCGAGGATCTCCTCAATCCCTCTGTCATGTCTTCCGTAGAGGAAGCAGAGACTGGGGACTTGGAGGTCGATTCATTCATCACCGGGGCTGAAGTCACTGAGGCAGTTCGCAAGCTCCTCGGTGGCAAAATGGATGAGATCCGCCCTGAGTACCTCAAGTCTCTGGATGTTGTAGGACTGTCTTGGTTGACACGCCTCTGCAGCATCGCGTGGCAGACGGGGACAGTGCCTCTGGACTGGCAGACTGGGGTGGTGGTCCCTCTTTTTAAAAAGGGGGACCGGAGGGTGTGTTCCAACTATCGGGGGATCACACTCCTCAGCCTCCCTGGTAAAGTCTATTCCAGGGTATTGGAGAGGAGAATCCGGCCGATAGTCGAACCCCGGATTCAAGAGGAACAATGCGGTTTTCGTCCTGGCCGTGGAACACTGGACCAGCTCTATACCCTCCACAGGGTGCTTGAGGGTTCATGGGAGTTTGCCCAACCAGTCCACATGTGCTTCGTGGACTTGGAGAAGGCATTCGACCGTGTTCCTCGCGTCATTCTGTGGGAGGTGCTCCAGGAGTATGGGGTTGGAGGCCCTCTGTTGAGGGCTGTACAGTCCCTGTACAACCGGAGCAGGAGCTTGGTCCGCATTGCCGGCAGTAAGTCGGACCTGTTCCCGGTGCATGTTGGACTCCGGCAGGGCTGCCCTTTGTCACCGGTTCTGTTCATCATTTTTATGGACAGGATTTCTAGGCGCAGCCAGGGGCCGGAGGGGGTTCGGTTCGGGGGCCGGCAGATTTCGTCTCTGCTTTTCGCGGATGATGTTGTCTTGTTGGCTTCCTCGAGCAAGGACCTTCAGCATGCGCTGGGGCGGTTCGCAGCCGAGTGTGAAGCAGCTGGGATGAGAGTTAGCACCTCCAAGTCCGAGGCCATGGTTCTCGACCAGAAAAAGGTGGCTTGCTCCCTTCAGGTTGGGGGAGAGTTCCTGCCTCAAGTGGAGGAGTTTAAGTATCTTGGGATCCTGTTCACGAGTGAGGGAAGGATGGAACGTGAGATTGACAGGCGGATCGGTGCAGCGGCTGCAGTAATGCGGTCGCTGTATCGGTCTGTCGTGGTAAAGAAGGAGCTGAGCCGAAAGGCGAAGCTCTCGATTTACCGGTCAATCTACGTTCCTACCCTCACCTATGGTCATGAACTTTGGGTCATGACCGAAAGAACGAGGTCCCGGATACAAGCGGCTGAAATGAGTTTCCTCCGCAGGGTGGCGGGGCGCTCCCTTAGAGATAGGGTGAGGAGCTCTGTCACCCGGGAGGAGCTCAGAGTAGAGTCGCTGCTCCTCCGCATCGAGAGGAGTCAGCTGAGGTGGCTCGGGCATCTCTATCGGATGCCCCCTGGACGCCTCCCTAGGGAGGTGTTCCAGGCATGTCCCACCGGGAGGAGGCCCCGGGGAAGACCCAGGACACGCTGGGGTGACTACGTCACTCGGCTGGCCTGGGAACGCCTCGGGATCCCCCCGGAAGAGTTGGAGGAAGTGTCCGGGGAGAGGGAAGTCTGGGCGTTCCTGCTCAGACTGCTCCCCCCGCAACCCGGCCCCGGATAAGCGGAAGATAATGGATGGATTCTAAAAGATCTGGGGATGACAGAGATACAGTATGTACAACCTTGGCTCCTAATCCACTTATCCATGTCTGGACATAGGGCATCCACTTGAGCTCATCTGGGTCAATATATACCATCCCACAGCGGCTGACTGTGGCTGGAGATGCTACGGCCAAGTCCTGGACCTGAAAAACAGACAATGAAATGTAAATAAGCTGATCTAGAAGCACAAATTGCTGTGGAACCCCGTAAGTATGCACTAAAGCAGAGAGCAACAAACGTATTCAAGAAAGGTGAAAGTGCTCAGCTCTCACCTCAAACACCATATGTATGGATGGAGAAAGTTTGATTCGCTCGCTGTTAGCCAGACAGAGCATCTTGTTGTCATCCAGCACCGTGTTCATGTTCTCAATCCACAGGGCGTCAACTGGCCCGTCGCAGATCACCCACTTGTGGTGGTCACTGGTGTCGCTGACTGCATCCCGGATGCTCAGCGCCATCAGTCCGTCACGCCACTCCAGTGTTAATGTGTTAACCTGAAGGTTGAGGTTAATAAAATAAATAAACAGGAGTAGAGAGGGTAGCTAAGAAGCTGCATCATGCATTCTCTTGTCTACAGCACCTCTCCATAGAGCTCTCCCATTGTGACAGATTTTGGGTTGAGAACATAAGTCTTGACAGGTTGGTAGAAGGGGTTGTTAGCTTTGTGCCCTGTGCGATGAAGGGCCTCCAGTGTGTCTGCCAGGATGGTGTAGACAGTGGTTTTACCTCCACCTGTAGGCCCTACCAACATGACACCATGGCGCACTAACATGGTCTCATACAGCTGGATCACCTGGTAGTATAAAAAGAAGTGAGAAGGAAGGGAATGAGGGCATGTTTTGACCAGACTCCTTTTACAAAACAAACCAAGTTCACTACTACATCAGAGTGAAACAAACATAAGGCATCTAAATTCTATTCACCTCCATTATACTGTGGAGGCGGCAGAAATCTCAGAGGCAGACATGTGAAATCTGAGCAAGTAAAACTAAAATCTCTGCAGGGCTAGATACCACTAGAGATAGAGTAAGAGAAAAATAATTTGGGGGTAATTTGGGTGATTCAGTGCTTTAAAAGATAAGTCAGCCAACCTTCTATACTTTATTATTGTTCACTAGATTCGATGAAAATACAAAAACAACATTTAACTGATTCTAAGAACAACTAATGCATAAATGTGCATTAATGTACTGCTGAAAACAGTTTCCCATTGATGCACAACTGTCTCTATTAACTCTAGTCTACTGGGTCCAGATGTTTTAGGAAATCAATTAGTTTTGTTAAAAAAAGAAATGCATTTCTGACCTGACCTTAAAAAAATCATATCTTCAGTGGGAGAGAATGGGCTTGGGGATGAGAGCCATGGGCAGGGTAAGTTAGTCAGAATGTACTGTGAGAGACTTGATGCTAAGAAAACTAAGGAATAATACTAGCCTTATCTTTTAAAATGTAATATATGTATCATGGGCAAAGTGTTTTACAGAGGCAACATATTCATAAGGAAATAAGTCCCAAAAAAAAAAAAAGTAATATCATTTTCCTCCATGTACCTTCTTGGTCATGCTAGCCAAAGGCTGCAGATTTCTCTTAACCAGAGACTCCAGGATGGTGGAGTGCAGCACACCGTAATCGTGCTCGGGAATGCACACACCAGGAAAGAGGTCTGACAGGATACCACTGCAGAGCATTAGCATAACACACACACACACGCACGCACGCACACAAAAAAACAAAAGAATTTTTTGCACATGTAAAAATATAAAATACACAAAAAAAAGTTTCTCACTGAAACTTGTGTTGGCGGGCTGATGTCATATTCTAATGTCCTGTTTTTTTTTAGTATGTGTGCAGCAGATGTAACGTGTGCTTCCTGACTAAAATGTCTGATAGGCTTACCCAAACAGCACAGCATCATCAACGAGGAACTTTGGCAGGTTAGAATCCCTGAGAGCTCTGATAAGGACCACATCCTCACTGAGGTGGGGGTTATCTCGCTTTAGAGACCTAAGAACACACACACACACACACACACACACACACACACACACACACACACACACACACACACACACACACAATGAAAGACAAAACAAAACATGACGTTAGAAATTATACATATCAAGCATTTTCTTCGAAGTAAGGTATTTGTCAAAGAGCCATTGCCAGATTAGAAATTCTTATATAAGACATTTTATAAAAATCTAATATGACAAGCTCATATATATTTCATTTGTAGCAATCCTGAAGCTTGGCGAAGCCTGTTGGTCACAAAGCAACACTCCTCTTTTCTTTTTTCTTTTTAACGTTCACTATTGTCAACTGCATAAATTATAACTGGTCATTTATTTTTTTTAAATGCATTCAAATATAAAAAAGAAAGAAAATCAATCAAGAAACACTATGACCATGTACCACTTCATTCGACACCTTGACTTCAATTACTTCAAAAGTGATGCAGGTATCTCTTCAAAAAAAGTTGGGGCATTCATTGAAATGAATGTTAACAATATGGGAAAAGCAATGTTAGAATGGGTAATTAATTAGTGGAAAAACAGACTCATTAAAAAATATAGATGTAATCAAGATAAGCAGCCGCCATGAGCTGATAATTCAATATTACACAACCTGATCTCCACAACAGGCTGGCTCCACTTAATTATAAAAACAAAGCAAAAAACATTAGAGTGGGAGATAATGAATGTGTGTTTAGTGTGGACTCAGAGGAGTAATATCGAGGCAAAGACAGACAATGAATCACAAGCCAATTACAACAGTTCCCTGAGCTTCAGCAAATAACCAACAGGCGAAAGCATGAATTTCACTACATATGGTCAAGAACATCCATTCAAATCTATTTATGCACCCACGCACACCAGGACAACAGTGTTTTCTCTTCAAGTGTTTCTTTTTTCTGCCTGATGTTGCTCTTCATGTGTCCGAACACTCTTTCATCTGAGGTACGATATCCATTTGAATGAGTGAAGACATTTCACACAGATGACACAGTGAAACCAGTGTCTCACTGAAGAAGTGCTTCCTTTCTTTTATCCATAGTCACAGCAAGAAAGAATGGGGTCATTTTAACAGTCAGAGGCTCTTACCCTCTATATACAGTATTAGATTTTTTAAATGCTTTTACATTGGATTAAAGTATTTTCTGGGTATGTGAGAGCTCAGCACAAAGGCTGACCATCTAACTCCCTGATGATAACTCTCTCTGCAATGGACTAAAACATGACCGCTGTGCGCTGATTGGAAACACAGCCATTTAACCATCTCTCACAGCACATTCCGTGCATGGATGCCAAAATATACTGGGTATATTTATGCCAGTGTATGCATGAGTGTGATGACTCTGACCCAGCCATGACCAGGACGGACTTGACGGCTCTCATGCCAAAGTCATAGTGGTCCTGCTGGGACAGCTGCTCAGAGCACAGCTTGTACATCTGGGTCATTTTCCTTGCGAGGGTCTTACTGGACTCGAATCCCTCTGAGTACAAAATCACCTGGAGGGTGAAAAAGAAACAGGGGAATGACAAATTGTTATGTTGAGAAAATAAGCAAGTATATACAACAACACACACACACACACACACACACACACACACACACACACACACACACACACACACACACACACACACACACACACACACATACAGTCTGTTACCTCAGCAATAAGTGCGTAGTTCGGCACCATCATGGCTATGGGTCTAAAGAGAGCTTTAAGGTTGTCAGGAAGCTCTGTTCTTCCAGCGTAACCGGGGTTCATGGTGATGAATGCAGCACACGTCATTATGAGCTTGATCTCCTGGCCCTCAAATCGAAACCTTGGCAGCTGCATAACACAGAGATGAATGATATGCTCTTTATGTGTGTGTATGGCAGTGACTTATGGAACTAATTAATTTCTAATTTATGTAATCTGTTCTAACCTAATGGTCCTTCTGTATCTGCTCTATGGAAAACACAGTAATGCTACAGTGGATTACTGGCTGGTATTCAATTGAACTTGCAGCATATTGCATTTGGTCAAAGCAGTGAGTGTCGTGTCATGAAATGCAACATAAAAGTTAATGTATTGTGTGATGTCCCATGGAATTCATCGCCATCCATCTACATGAATTACAATGAATTACAGGTGCTGTAAATAGATTACATATATTTAGAAAAGATGTGAAGCTAGAAAATAATTCTACAGTGACTGATAGCAGACCATCAGAGTCTTATGATTGACTTTTGAGATGTGTACGGCTCATCACTTGGTGTTACTTAGAATCTTAAGGTAGTGCATTGTGAACAATGCAAAAGGTGTGTGTGTGTGGGTGTACCTTTGCAGCTTTTGCATTGCGTATGGTTATGAGCTGCTGAGCGATGACAGACAACACTTCAATGTCAATTCGGTTAAATTCGTCAAAACAACACCAAGCACCCGACTGAGCAAGCCCGCTAAAGAAGCGCCCCATCATCTGGAAGAGAGAAATATCACTGATTAAGAATGAAAGCTATATAAAGGTTTAGATTGTCAATTCTAGATATATTTCCAAGTATTGTTTCATAAAGTGGCAACACTGAGACCATGTGAGACAGTCAGTGTAATTCATGGTTACATATATAATCTTTACTCCATTTGTCTTTGGCAAACTCCTCACCCTGCCTTAAACATTGGCATGTCTTATGGAAAAAAATATGATAAGAGAGAGAGAGAGAAAAAAAGAGTGAGTCAAAGTCCATACCTTATTTAAAACTCCTGTAAATCCAATAATAATTTAAACATAAAAGAGATTGTGTTTTTGGCTTTAGTATTAATCTTTTTGAGCAGAGGACAGCCATGAACATAATGTATATGTTTAGCTGGTATCAGTGAGTCATTATACTTGTGTGATGTCATGTTGCTTGCACCTTTTCCACAGACGACACAAAAAACACTGTTCAAAGTTATCAATAACCCAATGGGAGGGACAGTAGAATTAAATGCTCCGGTTAAATGTTGCTTAGCCACAGTGGAGCAGAGCTGAACAAAGAATTACTCATAAAACCACAGTGCTGTGATCCCAGCCCGGCTGAATCTAAGCGCTGTTCGACTCTAATACACAGGTGTCTGCTACCAGTAACTAACGACAGCAGACGCAGAGAGAATGGCTCTCCAGCTGTTATGTCAGTGTGTGCTCTCAGCTGTGCTGACTTCAAGACAAAATACTGTTTAACATTACATTTCAAAGTACACTTTCTCTCAAACTTAAAGGCTTATAATATACAGATATGTCCTTACATAATAATAGTTACTACTTATAAAGCATAAACTGTGTTTATTTGTCACCTGAACAAATTCAATGAAAACAAACTCATGTAAGCAAACTGTAAACATACAGAAACAATGAATAACATATTAAAAGATCTGACCCTCAGTGTGGGAGTGACAGCAGGTTCCAATCCTGTGTTTCTGGCTTTTGATGAGTCATTGCTTTTGCTTACATTGAAGCCACCTTGCGCTAGGTTGTTGATGCAATAAATACATTACTAATGGGGCAGGCAAACTTACAGAGAGACTGCTTGGACAGCATAGTGGAAAGGGCCAAATCTGGCTTCAGGCAATATTTTATTGGCATCCAGCTATTCTAAAGGCTCTGCACAGTGTCTTGTACTATGTCTGTCCTTTAACTGCCACAATTGCTAAAGTCTGACTGGTTTAGCAACAGTGCCATCTAATGGCATCACTTAGGACGAACAGTCAGAGTGACAGAGAGTGTTCCAGAGCTACGTCCCCTGGGGAGAACACATGCAGCGTCTGTGAAAGTTACTGGTAACAATAGCAGAATATATGCTGAATGACATGTAGGTGAATAATGAAGAACTGAGTGGACAAACAAGCAAACAAAAGTAACACAAAGTATAATAAAGGAGCACACAAATGTTCAGATGTGGGTTATAGACCTTGTAGTCAAGTCCATCAGAGCAGTTAAAGACCACACACTGTATGGCCAGGGCCTTAGCCAAGTCCTTGGTGGTCTCGGTTTTGCCTGTGCCTGCTGGGCCAGCTGGAGCTCCTCCCAGGTCTAACTGGAGAGCCCCCATCAGACACAAATAGCAACGGTCCTGCACATTAGGGAGGGATGAGAGGTACAAGACAGTCAGAATAACAGACTAGAACAAAAGATTAACAAGATAACAGATAAACACACAATATATTGTGTGTATCTGCGTCACATTTTCAGTTCTAGCCACTACAGAACACATATTCTACAGGCTACACTATTAGGTCCCTGTAGTGGATTGTTAGCCTGTGTCTTGGTAGTCTTCTCTATACAGGTCTGTGGATTTACAAGCACTCTGAATGAAGTAACATAATATTTATGAAGGTCTCTGTGTTACACCTGGGTTGCCATGTATCAGTCATACATGTGTGTCTGAGTATCAGTGTGTAAGTGTGTGTTACCGTGAGTGGTGTGATAACCAGTCTAGGACAGGCTCCCAGGTATTCATAGCCGTAATTGTAAGTAGATAGAGCCATTGTGGCCACACAGTTGTCAGTGTCCAGGTCCCAGTAGTAGCGTAACTGTCTTTGCCATTCAAAGTTAGACCTGGTGTCCACCTGAAAAAGACAGCTGAAGTTACTTTGTGGTGAGTTCTTACAAAACCTTTCAGATCAGAAGAAAGTCCCCAGTCAATACCTGCACCTATCGTACCAGTCCAAGAACAGACCTTGATGCTCCTTGATGGTGTTTGTGTGTGTTTGTACTATTGCACTACTATGTACCTTCTGGCGGACAAGATCTGTGACAATGTCTCTGGCATGGACATCGATGGTGATGAGAGCAGTGATGATATTGCGGTGTAAAGTAGGCAGCTGTCCTCGTACCAATGCTGCCAGGGCATTAAGCCTCTGCAATACACACAGACACACACGCACGCACGCACGCACGCACGCACGCACGCACGCACGCACGCACGCACGCACGCACACACACACACACACACACACACACACACACACACACACACACACACACACACACACACACACACACACACACACACACACACACACACACACACACACACCATAAATTAAGACATTACTTGGACAACCCATTTAAACAATGACAATAATGTGAACATTATTGGGTTATAAAGTTGAAATTAAAATGTAAAAACACAAGGGTAGATTTGATTTGTTGAATATACTTTTCAAAACCAGAGGAAAAGCAAGAGGCAGAGGAATTAGTGTGATGTACTTCAAAGTTAGTTAGTTCAAATTCCTGCAGAGCGGCAAAGTGGTCATGGTCTCCCTCCAGGCAGGCGTCCATGTCCCTGCACCACATCATCTGAGAAATGGTGAGCACCACCTGGTGGACACACATACATACTGAAGTCTGTATAAAAATAGACCAGGCTTGCCACAAATTACCTAAAATGATAGAAATCAATTACAAAATCAATGAAAGCATGAAACAATTGCAGCAGTTTTTGGTTAGCCTCTGAATCAGTGAATGACAATAATTTTCACTGTTAAAATAATATATGTGTAAAAGTGAAATGTAACAGCAACTACTGTATGTATAACAACATTTTCTGCTGCAAAGCCAACACAGGTAACTGTGCAACACAACAAACAATAGCACACAAGTCTGTTGTTTAAAAAGTCTGAAAAGCAGGGATGCCTGGTGTGTGTGTGTGTACCTGTGATGGATGTCCAGCCACCACCCATTCCTCTCTCGACTTCACCTGGTAGTCTGCAATGGCAGCCTTGCTGAGGCGTCGCAGGGAAGAGAACATGGCCTCCTCCACCTTACAAAGCCAATCTTCCACATTGCCTTGTGCCTTCAGACCTTTAGTCAAACCCACCTACACTTAGACACAGAGGAAAAGATCTGTTACAGTTCAGGACACAAATGTACATGTCTTTACGTGTTCAATGTGAACCCTCTGTGTCAGTTATCACAGCCTCTATTTGCCTTTTGTGATCAAAGGACAGCAGGGGTGATAACTAATGACCCCTTGTGGTCATAATTCACTAGCCCTACATCTGATACAGTGGGTGACTGAGCAATTTGTGCAAGCACAATTGCCACTGCAGTCAGACAGCATTCATCACTCTTCTTGCTGAATTTGAGATGTCAAACACTATTATACCATAATGATTGCTGTGGTATAATTTACTACTGAGGGGAGCCTGGTCCTCAGCTGGATACAATGAAACCTTAAACAAGAGCAGAAAACAGCTAGCAGCCACAGAGAGAGTACGAAACCAGTCAACCCTGACAAAGCTGTTATCCAATTTTGTGGCAAAACAACGAACTCTTAACACTTTTGAAAACAACACTACATAATTCATTCATTATTTTGTTATCAATACCAATCTTTTCCACTACTGTTTTTTGCATTATTTGACATCCTGCTTTATTCTTGCACTCATCACTGAGAAGAGAAGAGTAGTGTCATTTAACATGGCTGAACAGGTGAACATTTTCATACTTCACACGGTATGGATGTTGGTATGAGGGTGTGTTTTTTTTCTCCTCACTCACTCTTAGTCATTCTCAGCAAGAGCTGAAACAAGACAATAACAGGTAGAACAAAACAGAAAGCAAGATGACCGAGGGTGTTGAGGTTACTCCAACCTGACCTTTTCTCCCTCAGGAGAAACCATGTTCAGGATGTTTTTGCTGTAGAGCGCCTCCTGTTCTCCAGCATCCAGCGCAGTTCCTGTTGCATCAGAAGATTGTTCATGCAGCAAGGCAAACTCTAACCGTGTAATGGCATCAAAACACTTCCTGAGGTGGGGCTGCACCGCCTGGGGGTTTCTAGTCTGGGCCAGGATCTTTAGCAGCTCATCATTGGATAAGAAATAGAACCTGCAAGGGATATTTAAAGGACAAATATCAGAGTACTTATTACTACACATCAGCATCCACATCAGGAGGAGATGTTTAGAGTGACAACTGCTAACCTGTCATGGGGAAAATGAAGAGCAGTAAACTTTGAATGTAGTTTGTGCACAAGGAAAGCTACTAACAGAGAAAGGAAGTAATATGTAACAGAGCGTGCATGTGCATACCTGGGGAAGATGACTCTCTTGGACTCCAGGTATGCCTCCAGACACTTCTGTATCTCTTCCAAAAGAGCGTTGTTGTGTTGAAAAGTCTCCAGCAGATCTGTGTCAGATAACATGTATTTACCTGAGCGAGTGCATGTGTTTATCTGTCTGTCTGTCTGTGCACATCTTGTCTTTGGTTACCTACCGGGCTGTGTGGCTGCTTTTAGGACATTGGGCATCTTATGGACCTTTGACATGATCTCCTTCCAGGACTTGTCCACCTTAAGAAACATCTTGGATTCAGCAGGCAGCTGCCTCTTGATGTCTGGGGCCAAGAAGATACTCTCTAGATATAGCCAGTTCCTTTGGCATGTAAGCCACTCATCCTGGAAAAGAGGGCAGAAAAGAAAGAAATATGGGGGAGGAAGGGAAGACATGTGAGTGGAGGAAGAATTACAGTAGAAAATGAAATGAATAATATCAATAAACTATAGACTTAAAATTCAACACTGTTAGTATTTCCTTATATGATGTGAGACACAGAACACAGAACAGAAAAATTCTGAAGCATATTTTCTTTCTGCAAGCAGTTTATGTTCTCGTTTGCAGCCACTAGGGAGAGCTACTGTGTAGCATTTGAGGCCAAACCCAAAGTCAAAATCTGAATTCAGTATGTAGACAAGCCTTGAAATGAGCATGATGAAAGATCACTTTATGCTATTCTTTTCTATGCCATTACCAGTGTTTGGTTGAAGAGGGTCAGCTGTCTCAGCAATTTGTCCACCCTGAGCTTGATGGGAGCTACATAGCGAGAAGATGCCACCGTGCTCACATTGATAATGCTGTCATCCAGCAGCACCTTCACAGTAAACAAACATGGAAACACACACAATCAGATGTACTGAAACACAACAGTGTCTAAGAGTGTGTGGTGTGTGCTGTGTGTTACCACCTGGATATCATCCGTGCCTCCCAAGATGAACACGTCTTTGGAATCACCATGAGACAGCACAGTGAACTCCGTGGTCTTCCACGCATCCTCCACCTGCATGGCTCATTGAGAGGGCAGAGGTTAAATGATGTGGGCTCACAATGCATTCCATAAAGAGGTTCTTGCATGTGTACATCATGTGTGTGTATCATCCCACAGACATGATTTTCATGGAGGAGAATGGTGGGTCACAACAAATGAATGAACTTATCTCCTGGCTTGAGTGAATGTGGCTTAAGGGGAAAAAGCACCTACGTAAAATCAAATGTGAATAGTGGACAAAAGCTGCAACAATTAAATAGATTAACAGAAAATAAAGCAGCAACTCCTCAGATAATCATTTAGATTTAGAACATTTTATTAACCCAATGATTAACTGAGAAAACATTTGGCGAATGAATCAATGATGAAAAAAAACCAAAACAAATCGTTGCATGCAGCCCTACTCCAGACACAACACTGCTCTGCATGCATAAATGTCTGAGTGGTGCTTCACTTATAAAAGCACAATCTAACTAATCATTCCAGTTTATGTACTTATGTATTTTGAAGTAACTGCAAATGCGTTAATTACTAAAACTTAACACTAAAACCATACATGTGAGGAAAGTATGGTGGCCAGGCTGTCATTGTCTCCAGAAACATGAATCTGACTTAAAGGGACAATTTGACATTTTGGAAACATGATTTGTTTTCTTGTTAATTAGATGAGGAGATCAATATCACTGTTACGTCTATGCAGTAGATATGAAGGCTGATTTTGTCTGAAGGTAGAAACATCCGCCTACCAGCACTTCTAAAGCTCACTAATTAACACGTTATATCTTGTTTGCTTAATCTGTAGAAAAGATAGGCAGATTTTCTTTTATCAGTGGACAGAGCCTGGATATCTGTTTTCCCCTGCTTCCAGTCTTTATGCAAAGCTAAGATAACCGTCCCCTGGCTGTAGCGTCATATTTAGCAGAAAATTATAAGAGTGGTTTCAATCTTCTCATCTGACTCCTGGCAGGAATGCAAATAAGTGTATTTCCCAAAATGTCAAATTATTCTTTTAAGGGACCTGTGTGTAAGAGAGGGCATTGCTTTTACAGTGGATCAGAGGAACTGACTTTCATTGGCTATAATTAATGCCAGCCTCTATCATATCCACTAAAAATGTATTCTCCAAGTTCAACCATCAGTGCATCACATGACACCAGCCAACCCACTTTATACACTTTATGCTGTGTGAGTCAAATCACAAAAATAGGAATTCAGTAAGCATCTTAGCAAGAGTCTTTAAAAAAGCAGGAATCTCTGGATGTGACAATGTAATTGTTGAGTCATACTGTATGAATCATCAAATTGGGTTATGTGGGCACAAAATGGCATGATTAATGATTAAACTTGTGCTGCAGTTTGTCTAGATACAGCTAGGCAGATCCATTTTAACGCACCTTTCTGATAATGGTCTCCACAGATGCCTCTCCTGAAGCCTGTCCTGACACCTAAAGGGGTCAAGGGTTGTATTAGTGCTGTTTATCCAGTAAGTATAGCCAGTTTTTGTACTAGTGTTGAATACCTGTATTTAGTGTAATACGAGCAAAGATTAGTTTAGTGCAACATTGTAGGTAAGATTAGATAAAGGCAAGTGGTAGTGATTTAATCAGCGGTAACCAAGCTGTCACAAGCATAGCACCAGCAGCTCATCATGTTTACCTCTTGTATCTCCATTGCATATGAGAAGATGTTGATCTCCTCCAAAACAGCCACAGTAAGCTCCTCCATGTTCAGGGAGGTCCCCACGACAGACTCCAGAGTCTTCCAGTGCTCCACTTTCATACATGGGTTACGTAGGTTAGTGATCACAGGCAGCTGAAGGACATGACATGAATATGATTTAGACACAGTCACAAAGCTGCAGTCAGGAACCAGCTGCTGAAATCAGTTGCTTGCAGTCCGTACTCTAATATGACATCATTTCAAAATGAGATTTTGTCATCATTTTGGTATACAGTATGCGGGTTGTCCTACCCACCCTCTGCTTTGTGACCTCCACCTTGTCCTTAAGACTTGGCACTACATTGTTACGTGGCAGGCCCTTCTCCAGCTGGTTGACGTATTTGCCATATTTGATGACTTGTGAGCTGAACTGCTCTAGGTCCAGTTGCTCAAGTGTGCTCTGTGGATGGGTGGAAGTGGAACGACACAGTCAAGCTTGGCAGAGAGGAGGAGCTGTTTACATGAGTCTGTACATGATACTGTACGTGTGGTCAGGGCCTCTCATAAAATACATCAAATGCTCCTCACCTGCATCCATCCGTCTTGTAAAGAGTCCCACTCCTCTAGAGAGTCCCACAGCAGCTGCTTCAGCCTAAACTCTGCAGTTAACTCCTCCAGGGTGTCAAACTTTGTCACCTCTGCCTTTGTTCATCAAAAGAAGGAAAACTAATTTAGGTTGAGTTGGGTGGCTTGTTTGCTGGTAAAGTTTAAATATCATGGCCTTTCCTGCTTTGGATCCACTTTTCCAACGCAAAATGAAGCTGTTATGAATTGACTTGTGACATGCTTTATTTTTTTGCAACAACCATTTTGGATTTACTGACAGGATCTAAAGAATTACATTACCTTGAACTTCTTCTGGTAGGTGGTGTAGGTGGAGGCCTGGGCTTGCAGCTCGTCTATGGAAATCTGGATCTCCCCCAGCAGCCGACGCACTTGGGAGGAATTGGCATTGATGTCTAGGAGTTGTGGATCCTACACATGAAAAACCACAAAGCAAATAAGAAAATATGGAGCAAACACCTATGCACAGACACACCTTAAGTAACACTTCCAAAGTATGCATTCTAACCATTGCAGGACCCTTTTTATTTTGTTTAACCTGTAAGAGTTAACAGAAAAATGAGTTGAACTTCTCCATTCACCTGTGACTTAAGTTTGACTTTCATGACCTCACAGTTCAGCTCCTTTATGTCCTTGAGCAGGGAGCTGCAAAACCTCTCCATGGTGGAGTCTCTCTCCGCCGCTGCCTCATCAATGATGCTGTGCAAAGAGTTGATGGAGGGTTGCAATGTGGCGAAAACAACCAGATCCTCGGGTGGCGTGGGAACTGAGTACTTGTTAATCAGATTGTACATCTGACATACTGTCTCCTGCTCCTCTTCAAGCACCGTTATCTGGTGAGAGGGAGAAAAAGAAAGATGGAGAGGAGAGTGTAGTGGAATAGAGTCAGATAGGAAAAGGTGGAGAGGACAAGAGGAAAGGGGACAGAGGAGAGGAGACGAGGTTGAAGGCTACATAATGTGAAAATAACTGTTCTGACAAACACTTAGGAATGCAAAAGAAACTGCTATCAACATGAACCGTACATCTAACCCTCACCTGTGTCTCATCCAGGAATGTGAGGGAGTTGACTAACTCAGCTGTAGTGGAAGGACGGAACTCGAGTTTAAACTGGGCTTCACAAGCGTCAGCAATGACAGCGTCGAGCTTCCTCTTAGCCAGCTGAGAGAGCATCTTGTTGATGACCTGGAGCAGAGATTCAGAGCAGAGCAACAATTCCTATGTGCCTCTAAAATGTTTGCTGCAGTATTAACTCCAAATTTGGATGTATTAGAAAATATCTCTTCCAAATGTATCACTCACTGAAGCCTTGGACCTTGCTTATATTTTCATTTCAGTGAGTTTTAATTTACATAGAATGGCCTCAATGCCCTCTTGTTTAAATCACTTGTTCATTTTGGTAAAAAAAAAAAAAAAAAAACCCTCCATAAATCTTACACCAAAAAGAGTTGTTTAATAGCAGTCATACAGTACGTGTTTGCAGACAACTTGAACTCACCTCCAGACAACGGCGTGGGGAAGACACAAGCTTCTCTTTGAGCTGTGTTTTGTCCACAAGCAGCAAGCCTAGATGTCTCTTCTGTTGAATGGCTGAGGCCTCATTATGCTCACTGTGGTATAACTCCAGTGCTTTTCCAAAAAAGGACAAACCTGTGAGATGAAGCAGTCAACATCCATCAGTCTAAAAGAACAATGTTATTTTGCATGCTTAAAGTACATCTTTAGTAACTATTTCTTATTATCTCCATCAAAAACTCATCTGCTATTAACGGTCTCTCTTCTTTGAACTGTGTCCCTAGAAGTTCCCCAGTTTCTCACAACTTTCAACGTCAGAGCAATCATTTCAGTCGATACAAGTCACGGCGGCCCTGATTAAGATCAATGGTGAACAGAAAAGGAAACAAATCCAAAAGAAAAACTAATTCTGCTATAAACAAAATAGTGTTATCGTTCAGGGCTGTAACTTCATATAGATCATTAGTTACACATACCTATAAGTTTGGCACAAATGTAAAGACTTAAAACATGCACAACTTGAAGATGTAATTAGCCGTCCCAGATGAAGTAAACCCTACTGACTGACAGCACTGCTTATTAAATGCAAAACAGGTTGGCAATCTACTCTCACATCTCAGATATCAGGGCTTTTCACAAGACTGCAACTTTAACATATCCAACAAGAAGACAACAACTCTGCAAGTCTATATACAAACCTATGACATGCTATGGAAAATGGACATTTGTAGTTTATAGACTAGAAAATTCAAACTTCATACACAAGCAGGTGCTTCTGCTTGAGGAAGTGAAATAAGTTTGTTGTGTTGTTGTTAAAGTCTTGCACTTGTTACACCTGATCCTTTGTAACCAAACCTCTTCCACACTGCTGGTAGCAATGTAACTTTTGCATCCAGCAGTTCTTGTTGTTGCTGTGCATAAAGGTTTGAGGTCATTATATCAACATGTAAGAATAGTTCGATTATCACGATATGATGTTTTTTTTTTTTATCATATTAAATATTATACTCATGTTGTCTTGAAAGATATGATATGGCACACCATGTTTGGTGAGAAACACTGAATGTAAACAGAACTTTTGGTTGTTTTCAAGAAAACAGAGTTCCTTGAGGGCAGAAGGGAGCTGAGAGGTGTCATTACTTGAAAACAGAAATATCCTGTTTCTGATGGTCCATCCAAGGCACAGACCGGTTTGAAGCAAACATGTTTTGTTGACAACTTGTCCAGTGTTCTTAAATGTCCAAAATATGTTTCCAGTACCAGTACAGCTGGTAACAAAGGCCTCTCTCTGATCAAAGTACTATTCTCAACCAAACTGCTCTATGTGTTGAGTGGGAGATGTGTCACAAAAACGATTTTTACATGAATTAATAGTACATCACCGTGATCCTGTTGCTGCAGTCCGTCCAGATCCAGACTCTCGTTCTCTTTGTAGAACAGACGAAAACGCTCAAACGTGTGTGAGTACACTTTTGCTGCTTCAAAGGCAAAGTGGAGTGATTCCTGAGGGAAATAAACAAGTCAGACCCATACATACATAGTACGGTACAGACAAAGTAGAACCTTGCCTCCAGAGATGGAAACCTGTGCAATGCAAAAACTGACCTTGATATTTTGGATGGCACTTTGCAGGTGGCCATCATTGTCTATGATGGACTGCAGACAGGGAGCATCCATGTATTTATTTTTCAATTCCTAAAAGTGAACACATAAAAGTACACATAGAAATACAAAAACAGACTATATCACTGCTCGAATACAGAGTAAAATCTAACAGTACCTTAATACTTTTGATGTACCAACAATATCAACATTCAGAACAACTAAGTTAAGTGGCTGTCGCGTTGAGGTGGTGGTTATTTTCACTACCTTGTATGCTTCGGGCTTTGTCATTGAATTCAAATCAAGATGTCCTGTCAGTGTATTAACTGAAACCACTGTTTCCTCAAGCCGTTCAATGATCTCCAGAACCGTCTCCTGTAGGAATTAACAAGCAGTATACTGTGGATGAATGAAATAGATTAAAAAAACTCTGAGTGAAATAATCAATAATAATTTGGATAACCAACCTGAAAGTTCTCCTCAGAGGGTTTGTAGGTCAAAGCATTCATGTCCAGAATCAGCTCAGTGATGAACATGGGTTGGACACAGGGAGTGTCTGACTTGACAGACTAATAAAGACACACACACTAACCAAAACTGAACACTGGTCTGTGCCTGCTTGAAAAAAACATTGGTAGATACAGTAATTACTGTGCTTTCACTGTTGATAATACTGAAACAGTGTCCTACCTTCTTATCCATCTCTTCCTCTGCAGCATCAGCGGTAGCCTCAGACTGCTGGCTCCAGCTCTGAATAATGGCGTGACAGGGCGTTTGACGTACCTGCTCCTGGAGCACAGCCAGCAGTTTGGCCACTGCATTCACCACCAAGATGTGCAAGGTGCTGACGACCAAATAGTCAACAAGACGAATGAAGCTGGGTGGGTGAGAGACAAAGATGGGTTGGACTTGGCCTTTTCCACAGCAGACATTTGGACTTGTCATAGTAGGTGAACACGTGTTAGCAATAAGATTAACGCTGGCTCTGTTCTATTCAAGTGCTCCAGTGAGCCATAACAGATAAGTGGAAATCAGCCATCATTAATTTAATTATTCACACCTGTGCTTTTCTGGCTGTGACACATAAAAATGTCTTCTGTGAATGAAAAAAGAAAAGAAAAAGAGGGCATGTCTAGTACACGAACAGAGCCAGAAGGCAAACAGAATTAAAGGGAAACAAATGCGAGAAGAATACCCACCAAATGAGGCGGTTACAGCGAAAAGTCGTGTTGATCTGTACGATCATTGTCTTGTCCCTGCTGCTATCTGTGACAAACAGAGAGGTTTATCAGCCCAATAACTTTGTGGTCTATGTACGTAAGTTCCAGTGTCTCCATATGGTCAGTGTGTATGCACTTGAAATACCAGATGAGGGCTGACATTCTGACAAGTAGTTGTGACAGGCGCAAACTGTCACCTCCTTTACCAGACCTTGAAACTTCTTCAAGTCAGTCAGCACCTGACAGTCATGAACAAATGAGTGCAATAAGCATGTGAGGATGCACACAGAGACATACACAATGTATGTATATACATTTTAAACATTTGGACCAATTTTTGTATGAATGTACTTTTGCACCTCTTGCAGTTGTTTGAACTGGATGTCCTTGAACTCCTGCAGTGTGTAGGTGTGTTTTTTTTCCATGTGACACAAGCCTGTGTCACTTATTTGGTAACACATTTTCCTGATGTCTATCAGGGCAGGACTAAGAGACTGTATGACATATACAAATGTTACTAATGGCTACAAAGACTGTTCCTCTCAGTGAGCATACTGACAATGTATAGTATTCTATATTCATTAACACATTATTGAGACAGATTGACAGAAATAACAGACCTCAATTCATACAAACAGCCACATACCTGACTGACAGTAAACAAATGGTTTTGGAGAGACTCCTTAGCTAAATGAATCTTCTTGGCGCGAACTTTGGTGCGCCAAATGTAGAAGGGTTTCCACTTTTTGAAGAGGGCAAAGAAGGGCATGCGAATCAGCTTGCAGTGGTAGTTATACTCCTCATCCCAACGCTTGAGAGTCACAAAGTCCAGCTCGTCCTCACACACTGATAACACACCTTCATGGCTGACCATCAAATAGTTATCCTTTCTGTACTCATAACTCTGAGCTTGGGAGGGACTGTCCAAGTGTCCAACTCTCTCAATGGGAAATGGCCATCTGGGAAGACTTGGGGTTGACGCCACAGTCTGGGACAACTGGAAAGTGGTGACACAAGCAAAGATGAATTATCTTCTGCAAGTAGCTAATTGAAAGGCAGTAAACAATGAATTGGGACTTTAACAAGGGATTTGTCAACCCCTTGAAGAGAAGAGCCTGATTTTGCCAAAGACCATTGTGTTACCAGTTATTTAGTCTGACAGGTGAATAGGTAGCCTGAAAGCTTGACATATTAATCAGAATTTTGCTGGTAGTCTTGGCTTTTGGTATTGTTTTTTTTTTTTTTTTTAAAGAATTTTAGCATAAACATGCTTTGGAGGAACCTGTCCATCACACACTAAGGACATGTTTGAAGCAATGCTTATCCTCTTCTCAAACCTGTCACTGACCTTGGTCGTGGATTGCAGAGGAGGTAGGCGGACAGGCAGTTGTTCATGGCGCCTGTGTGGCGGCTCCATTTGTTGAGATGGAGGTGACGGAATGTACCAGCCTGGAAAAAACATCTGATCACGGGCTTTTAAGTGCTGGAGACTGGGCTGTTTCCGTTTTACACGTCTCTTCAGCACAGCCTAGATTAAGGGTAGAAACTGACATCAACAAAAGACCTATACCTACTATATATACACACCTTAACTCATCCTCGGTTGGTTCACATATCTGCTTTTTATCAAATCACGCTTTACTTCATGGTACAAACAGTTAAGTCATTTTTGACAGTATTGTGAATTGTTATTGTGAGACAGAGAGTCAGCTTTGCATTCATTCAGATTTTAAGCAAATGATTCCCACAGATGTTTAAAACACTTAGATTAACAAAAGAAAAACGCACTTTAATCTTCATTCACTATACTAAAATGGGTGCACATTTGATGGTCAGTTTGATCTAAGTCTAAGTCTCACCTGTGTGTCCTGAACATGGACTGGAGGTCTTGGGAGCATGGTGGAGCTCTGTAGTTCAGGAAGCAGTCGCTCTGAGACAGTATGGCCAGTGGGATTTAAGATTTACATTCACTACTGACATTTAATCAAATGAATGGACAAACCCAGGATTGCTGATTATGCAGTTCGACACGTAAGCAATAACTAGCACATTTTCATGACACCTGAAAGGCGCTCTGTTGCCTACCTGTGGACTCACTCTCCCTGCTTCGACCAGAGCGGCTCGTCAGAGCGGCCTTCGGAGATGCAGAGGCCATGTATGCTCACAGGCTCTGGGGCGGTGGAGGAACGGCAGGACAGAGGAGTTAGTGGCAATGTTAGTGAAACAGTAACTTCAGCGACTTTAACAAAGCAGAAAAGTAAAGACACATTGTGTCATTTACGCAACCAGCTAACTTCGTGAGTAACTAACTAAAGTCAAATTTTGTGAAGCTACAGCAGCTTTTGTGACCCCAGCGTATTAGCTTTGAAATACACACATAACATTAGCTAACGTTACAATACATACCGCTGGCAAGATTACAATATTAAAGACAAGGTATACATTTGCCAGCTGTTAAAATTAGTTAGCGTTAGCCATTTCAACCATTGTAAGAAACATTTCAAACGGTAACGTTAAGTAAGAAAACTTTTCAACTTGCTTATTATTTGTTAACTTGGTGTAATTGAGCATCGTCTACAAGAGGTACTCGAACATACCTGCCGTATCAAATATTCAATTTCGACAAGTTTTTACTATATCTAAGTTATTTCTGTAGAAAACTATCTATAACGCTCATGCACTTCTCAACAGAGCTGAGGTTTACAGTTTCCTAGCAACAACCCTCTCTCCCAGCATGCAGTGCAGGCAAACAAAGGCACGCGGGTTTAGTGTTTCACCATGACATTTTTTTTCGCAGTTTGACAAATACAAAGACGCACATACTCAATTTGGGATTTCTAAATATACAACAAAGACCAAAGTGCATTTTGAAGGTGTTTGTCAAGAAAGTTTATTTTCATTCAACACAAAATACATCATTCCATCCTTATAAATACAATTGGAAAATTATTGTTTCAAATTGGAAAACGTTGACACTGACTCACCAGAGCACTGACACCATCATTGCTGTTTTATACTTTTGGCTAAAGTGTTGACATGATAACAAAAAGAGCAAGCAACATGTTCTAAACATTACATCCCATAGCACAGTGACTGTCACACAGTCTCTGGACTGACCATGGCCGCTTTCCTTCGTTGTGATGCCAGCATACTCAGCTGTTAAAAAAAACACACAAAAAAAACACAACACAACAGATACATGACATCACTATTCAGTCAGGTAAGTCACCATATCTCTGCACAGGGCACATGCTGTAATGGGCCATACCTGATGTGTAGCAGTAGTTGCCTTTTGTTCAGCTTGTGTCAGTCGTCTCTGGAGACGACTCGTCTTCTCTTGATTCTCTGCTAGCTGCCTCTCGTACTGCACAAACACAAGCATGTCAATTAGTTACACCAAGTCAAACACAAAAGTCTGCAATGTGTGCAATTATTACTCCATTACCACAGGCATACTTTTTTTCTGGCTGTCGTTAGAAGATGAGGGTTCCTCATTTATACACAAGCAGAAACTGTGAGTGCATCCTCACGTTATTAGTATCACTCCTTTGCTGTTGAACAAACCCAACTTGTTTAAGCGCATTGTGCATTTCTCAGAAGCAAAAACTGTGCCAGCTCCCATTATTCTCGCCACTATTATTTCACCCTTTATGCAACTAAACTTCTCCCAGCTGTCTTTGTCATGCTGCTTGATGCTGCTTGGCACTTCTAACGCTGATGTTGCAGGTCTCTAGTAAAATGCCTCCTGCTTCTTGTCTGAGCACAATGTTACAAAGGAGGCCTGACATTTGCAGAGGCTAACAGCCGCTGATCAGGCCTGAACAGCAAAGGGCAGCTCCTCCACTCAGGTAGAAAACAGTGCCCTACAGTTCAGGACAAACTTACATTGTTAGAGCCACTTAAGTGCATATGCTTATATGGTAAAATATTCTGCTTTAAAGGGCTGAAATACACTTGTGTTGTTGTAATTATGACAGGTAATAATGTGTGATGCAGTTTTAATAAGTCAGTGAAGGTCTGGATCACCAAGTTTTCCACGTGTGATGAGAACCTGCTGCTCATTGTTTTATCGCTCTTTAACGTTAAACTCCATTTGTAGTGGAAATCAAGCTGCAGGGTTGTGTGTCCATGTATATCTTTGAATTACACAAACCTCGGCAATAGTATTGTGGTCAGTTTCAAGCTGCATCTCGAGCTCGTGTGAGCGCTGCTTGTGCCGATTCAGCTCGGCCCTGAAACAGATGTTTAAAAAGAGAGAAAAAAGAGCAAAGTCATTTCTAACAGAGACAAAAACGCCGGTAAAGCTTTACTTTCAAGTGTTTCAACATGTTTAATTCTTCCAACACATCTAACTGAAGTACAGCCATCGCTGAGGGCAAAGCGACTTAAAGTGTTAAAAGTCATTTTTTGGTTCAAATGGTAGTTTTGAATCCAGCGTTGGTGACAAAACTGATGTAAGTAAAAAAGGAATCCTTAGGCAATATCACAAGAAGGACTTAATCATTTGATAAAAACAGTTTGTACAGTTTGAACTCTGCTGAAATTCTGTTTGTATTAAATATGTATTAAATAAGAACGTGTGTATTTCATCTCATTTTAAACTGCATCATATTGGGGATCAGATCAGTCTTTCAGCAGTCTGTCAGTCACAGAAAAGTTTGCTCAGCCTACTTGTTCTTTTTGAACACCACATGGCTCCACATTTACTGACATAGGGAAAACACCCAGTAAAGTCACACTGACAGATGCTGTCAGAGTAATGTTTTCATTTATGTGCCCCATCGTTTTCAGGATTTAAAATGGTAGCCTTTTGATCCTGAAGCACATTTCTCTGCATATTTTGCATCCTTTTTGTCCCCACAATTGAAATCTTGCTTTGCAAGTTCTTACTTGAGGCCTGTGATTTTAGTCTCAAAGGACTGAATCAGGCTCTTGGCCTCTTCTTTCCAGCGCTGGGTACTTTTCTGCTGTGCTGTGAGGAGGCGCGTCAGATCAGCACTGGAGCTTCGGCTGCATTCCTCCAGCTCCCGTAGCCGTGCGTCCAGTCCCTGCTCCTTCAGGCTGTACTCCTGCTCCATCTGTGACACCTGACGGGGAGAGCAGGTCATTGGTCAGTGGTCAAAGATGTACATGTCCTACCTTGTCGGAACTAATTCAAATGAATTATTGATGTTATTGTTTATGTTATCATTTGTGGACTGCAAGCATGACTTGTGTGCAAAGCATGTATTATATTGTCAGTCTCTGTTTGTAACTTCTGCCAGCCATTCCATCACCCTCCATGCAAGTTTCTAAATATTTGTTTCAGTAAAAGCTTTCCAACTGTTAATCCAAATGGTTCTTGGCAAACACTTCAGATCAGCAGGGTAAGCAAATCCATTTGTTCTTTCATCTTTTTTCCCCACTCTCCTTATAGAGGCACACCACTGATTTTGCACATGAAGATTAGTTTACTCATTGTGAGTGCTACTACTGAGCCAGAAAAAAAACAAACTGTTGTACAACGTCACCTTTGGCTTTAGAGGGAGCTTTGTGGAGTCTGAGAAAACAACAATGAGGTTGTCATCAGGTTTGTCTCACCTTGGGCTTGGCGACAGCAAATTTACACCAGAAACAGAGTTTGGGATGGAAGTTGTTGAGCTGTATTAAGGATATTGTGGGATATGTCTGCTGCATCGATTTTGACCGTTTTTAGCAGCATGCTTTCTACAGACGGTAAAGTTGGTCTATCAGTCGACTAGGTTGGTCCAGCTACTGAACAGACTGCCATAAACTTGGGGCACACACTTTTATGTTCCCCAAGGATGAATTGTTCTGACTTTGCTGATCTCCTGACTGTTCATGTAGTGCCATCATCAGGTCAAAGTTTTCATTTATCCGTTTGGTTTATGACCAAATACCTGCAAACCTAATGACGTTTCCATCAGCCACAGCTGCACTTTGTGTTTAGGGCAAATTGGCAAATTTTAGCATGTATACACACTAAACTAACTGTTTTGGTTTGTACTGGCTTTATTCTGGTCTACTGCACATGTTCAAAGACTCTCAGTCTTGTTTTAATCTGTTTCTCGCAAGTCCCCCAACTTTATGAAAAAGCTTTTCTTAATCCCTGGAATATCCCTTTAACAGGCTGTCCGTCCTCTACTCGTTAACCTATCGGCCTGCAGAATCCCTTCCATCCCTTTCTTCATTTTTGACCAGAATCCAGCTTCACTCTTGGTGAAACTTATCTTGTCTGTTCAGTTGAAGAGAGTGCCTATGCCTTCATTTCCTTTCTTTTCTGACAGTCATTACGTTACCTGTTGCTTGGCCTTCTTTTGGACCAGCAGGCTGGCCTTGCGCTGCTCATCCATCTCCTTCCGGAGCTGCAGGTTCTCCTGTTGAAGCTGGAGCCGCTCGTCACTGACGTTGACGCAATCGTCCCGGGCTGCAGCCAGAGAGCCCTGCAACCGCCGCACTTCCTCCTGGCACCGTGACAGCTCCTCACTATAGCTACAAATGGAAAGGAGGTGGCGAGAGAGACAAAGTACAGGACAAACGGTTATTTTTATACAACCATCATTATCGGCAGCAGATGGAGCTACATTAGACACTCCCCCTGCCCCCTGTGAGTGCTCAGGGTTCGGAGAAGGGATGGAGTAAAGGTGGAAAGCTCAACTTTCTGGCCAGAATAAAGCCACAGTGCTAAGTTACACTTACTCCATCTCCATCTTCTTTATCTTGTTCTGAGTGCTTTGCAGAGTGAGGCTCATGTCGTCCTTCATCCTCTCTGCATCGAGACACCTCTGGTGAAGGACATCAATCTTCCTGAACTCTGGCTCTGCCCTGCCCTCCTTATACACCTAAACAAGAAACACCACAGGCAGCCTTAAACCAAATCATTGCCTGAGCTCAACTACAAAACCATGTAACCAAATGCTATCAGAACTCTGCGGCTAGCTTCGGCTGTATCTTTCTTGTGGTTTCACTGATACCTTCTCCAGCTCCTCCTCTACAGCCTTTCTTTCCCGCAGGGACCTTTCAATCTGAGACTCTTTATCTGCACACTCCTGGAGAGAGGTGGAGAGAGGTGGAAAGAGGGAAAGGGGAGAGGGAGTATAAAAATAAAACACGAGTAGACAGGTAGGGACTGAATAAAAGGATTTAGTGTAATGTTGAAAGGAATTAGTCCTTAATGGGCCAGGGTCTTACCAGCTGTAGTGCAGACAGCTCCTCAGCCATACGGTGGATTTGAACATTGTACTGCTTGCGCACATTATCCACCTGTTGGAGATAAAGTCACACAGTTCCAAATTGGACAATGATTACAGGGATCTGGGTAGCACAATTGCTTTGCATTTCATTTCCTTTACTTTACATAGACAGAAACTTTAATTAAACAACAAAGAAGGTACTTGAGTTGGCAACTTGAACCATATGTGAGAAAGGCAGTGAATTCAGACAACCAGGTTGGATGGACAGTTGTTTTTAGCAATGAGGTTTTTCTAATGTGTCAAGAAAGCACCTTTTTCAACAGAAAAAAGAGATATTACTATAGCAATGTGAAGCGAAATCTCTGTAATATCCTTATTACAGTGTTTTATAATCTTAGTAATCTTCTAGGCCGTCCTTGTGGCCCAATATGTGTGAGATAACAAAATTTACTAAATTAATTCTGCAGCCTTCAGACAAATTAGTTAACCTGAGCGATTAAGTATCGATTCACTCAAAATGTCTCATTAAACTGACTCATTTTCAGCATTTCATTTCACTTGAGGCACGCTCTTGGCCTTGGACTTTAAGATGCTGACCACGTAATCTCAATGTCACCAGTCCAACCCGGGGATCTTTGCTGCACATCGTTCCCTCTCTCTCCCCCCTCATTTCCTGTTACCTCTGTCCTGTCCATTATCAAAATAAAGGCAAAATGCCCGCCAAAACAGGAAGTGATAATGAAATGTGAAATTCATTATTTTAGGCTGTTTCATGTAATCCTAGTTCCCTATAAGGAAATGAAAATCTGTATGGCTTGTTTGTCCAATCTGAATTAAGTCATTATTCTTCTCCAGTGAAACATCTCTTACTTACAGGCACCTGTTTTATAGAGTGGGGCTTTTTTTGTTTGTTTGTTCTGTTGCACACACATTTTCCTCCTCATAAAACACGTGCACAGCCAAAAACAATGCTCCATAGCACTAGCGGTGCTCTCAACAGCCAATAACTCCAGACACACCTATATTTGGAGAAACTCCACCCCTCATGCACAAGTGTATGAGAGACACTTAAGTCCTCAGGTAAGTCTGAGGTCTGACCACCAGTGTAAGCAGTTTTGGGATTAATTCTTCATTACACATCCTTATCTCAACTCTGAATGGCTTTAAATAATGAGAGAGAGAGAGAGAGAGAGAGAGAGAGAGAGAGAGAGAGAGAGAGAGAGAGAGAGAGAGAGAGAGAAGATTAAGGTGAAAAAACTGCCTCACTTTTGCTTCAGTGTTTAACCTCAACCTCTGACAGCCATGAGAAAATTACCTGCAAGGTAAAAAGGCAGAGGCAAGGGACGGCCCACAATTTACAGAAAGTCAAACACATCAACAGTTACTTTCTAAAACACCATCGTTTGTTGAAGGCCAGCCAGAGACTAAGATGACAGCCAGCGCTGCAGTCATACTAGGCTTCATTAACAGGATTAAACAGTTGAAGGGTTTGATGAAGACGACCCATTAATTGAGTATTAATCACCATATGCCCGACTGAGGTTAGGGAGGGGGAAAGAGCTTTGCTTTGCTTTGGGCTCACTTCTTCAGTAAAGTTAGAGGTTGTACAGGTGATTATGAATCAGAAAATCTGTAGTTTCATTTAGACACATTTGCTATCTTAAAAGCAGATTTCCGCCACACATGGAACAAATTGCACGGAGGGCATTTAGTAGAATAAGCTGTGATTGTAAGACACTTTGCAGATTTTCCAGTGCGAGTGCACACAGTTGCCGAGCCGTTCTTTCTCAGTGAGCCATTCACCTCTTTTCTGGTGCGGACTGCAGCATCCTGGATTAACTGTTTGATGGCCTCCTTTGTCTTCTCCAGCTCCTCTGTCTTCTGTTTCTCTCTTAACAGGGCCTGAAGGGAGAAGGTAAAGACAGACAGACAGACATTTTAGTGGGTAAAGGATGGGATGTGGACACTTGTTGGCAGGATAGTGCAGCTCAAAAAAGACTGAGGGGAAAGCACTGGCCAGTGGAAAAGGAACAAAGGAAGAAATGAGGACGGACTCACCTGGTCCTTCTGCAGTGCGGCCTCCTCTGCCACCTGAACACTCTCTCGCACTTTGGCCAGGGCCTCATACTTCTCCTCTTCTATGGTGGTGCAACGTGCCTGGAGTTCCCCCACCTTTCTCTCCCACACAGTTTGCTCTCTACGAACTGCCTCTGCCTCCAGAGATGCAGCTTTTAGTCTAGTGATGGAGAAAACAGAGTGAGGACTAGCAGGGAGAAAGATGGGGAAGCGCTGCTCGGCTCTGTAATTCTGATGGAAAATTCTATGACTTCCCAAAAGAGTGGTGCACCCCACTGCTTCCACAAGCTGTTACAGCTACTGTTCATTCCCAAACTGGTTAGTGCTGTTGGGCTACTGCTATAAATGTCAAGTCATTTTGACAAGCAGAAGATGGTATGATCATGTGTACTGACCCATTTGAAAAACATGCTGAAAGTTCCACAATGCTGCATAAATTTCACAAGACTGAAATGCTTGAATGGGTAAGAACAGGGTGAACAGGATGAGGGTGTGCTCACCTGGCCTCCAGCTGGCTCAGAGCCGCCTGAAGCTGTTGGAGGCGTCTGTCTGCTGCGTCCTCTCGGCCCTGAGCCTCTGCCACATCTTCCTCCTAAGCACATACACAGGGTTGTGGTTCCATTAGTTTTGGGGACATAACAATGACCTTCCCCACTCCCGTTAGGTGGACAACCACAATTCTTCTGTGATATTGTTTGTATGTTCATTTTTTATCTTCTCTCACTCGTCTCTGCATCTGGTCCTGGAAGTTTTGCAGCAATTTGGTCATCTCATCCACTTTGGCTGTGGCTGTCCTCAGCTCAGCCTTGGCCTGCCTACACCAGGAGGACAGAGACCAAACAACAGTTCAAGCATATAACAACACAGAAACCTGCCTGCCATCTGAATTCATGGTCACCATATTTGTTTATTACATTTACGTCTGTACAATAAATATGAAGGTATCAACAGCTGCTGGTTAGCTTATCTTAGCACAGAGACTGGAGACAGGGAGCTAGCCTTACTTTGTCCAGAGGTAACAAAATCCAAGGTATTCAGTTACCTGAGCTGACTGTGTAGCTCCTCCATCTCCGTGCTCTGCTCTGTCACCGTCTTCAGGAAATGCTGGTTAGTCTGTGTGTGACAAGAGATACAAGACTGCCATTTGAGTGGCATGACTCCAAAAACACACCACGAACTTTATCCCCAAACCAACTTTCCCCAAAAAACGTATCCCTCAAAAGTTTCTGTGTCTTTTTAGAACAAACTTGGGAGTCTCTGTCAGTCACTCGTGGCTACAAAGTCAATCGCTCTCACATTCAGTCACTGAGGATGGCTGTTTGTATGAGACGTCAGAGAGGGAAAGCCCAAGGCTTACCCTCTCATTAAAAATGCATTACAGGGATATAGTATTACTCTCTCCTCACACACTGCATTATGGCCCAACTAACCACCAGGCACACATGTGTATGTGTGTTTGTGCGAGAGAGAATAAATACATGCACAGCATACTGTACACCTTAAACCTAGTAAGTAAGGTAGAGCCTGAATCAGATTACTGTCTAAATAGAGTCTAAACAGTTTGATGCCAAGTGTATTTATGTGTGATTGTAGGTGTGAGAGAGAGAAAGAGGGACGGAGAGAGAGACTAGTGTGTAAAAGCATGTCCTGAAAAAAGAAAAGGCTGAGGTAGTTAGAGGATTACCAAGTGAGCTGACACTCCTTTATACATCCAAGCCAGTTCTGGCTGACTACTACAGTGATTTAGAGACCAATTCACTTAGTTACAAGACTCATTATTAGAGCAGGGTTAATTTCAGAGAAGTGTTCAGCATTTCGATTGCATGGCTAATTAGGAGGCAATAATTTAACAAGCTTTTAATTAACCATCACTTACCGATTCCAGTTTGTGATTGGCCACTTGAAGTTTGTGTGTGTGCTGCTGAAACTGAACGAGCTGATCCTATGACGGCAAAAAGAGGCATTCCATAAAAGTTAACTGCTTGTAATTACCTCACACTTATGTCAAGCATTAACTGAGGCCAAACTGCTCTAATTAAACTAATTTCTATCATACTGGTGCTATCTAGTGGTGAAAGGCTGATGAGCTAACATGCTGGCTCTTTATGTTCATGCAGGAATACTGAACCTTGAGCTGCTGTCTCTGAGCATCATGGATCTGTCCATCAGAGATGGTCTTCTGGTAGACCTGCTGAAGACGGTCCAACTCCTGAGCTGTCGTCTGCCACAGCTCCATGGCCTGCAACCGCTCCTACACAAACACACACAAAGATACACTCACACATTGATTCACACTCAAATTTTGCTCACTTACTCCATCTCTGTGCACTCAGTCGACAGACTGATCCAGGACATTGCCTCGTGCAGAGCAGGCGTTAGCAGCGTGGAAAACAGCTGGGTTCCAAAGTTTTTTTTTCTTGTATCTTGTTAGCAAGTGAGTCACCACTGGATTCAAAAGTCACCGGGGTTTTGTTCAGCCATCAAAGTGTGCAAAGCTGGCAACTTATAACAAGCAGCGCTGTGTTGAGCCGCTGGGACCAGCTGTTTGTAAGTGCTGTCAGTTACAAGCCCTAACGCATGAGCTGGCTTCTTAATAAAACATTATGTCTTGTTTTCTGTTGCTACATATGTAAAAGACACAAGATACAACATGGAAATATGACAGTTTAAAAGTATTCAGAGAGCACCTTTGACAGAACTAGGCTGAGTGTTTCCCTCTGTTTCTGATGTTTGTGCTAAGTCAATTTAAAGTCAGACAGTGTAACTTTTGAAAGAAGAAGTGACACATTCCCTCCTCTTTCAAATGAAAAGTTGAATTCATAATCAATAACGCGAACCCCTGCTCATCCCAATGTCCTCGGGTGTTTTGCTGTTGCAGCCGTACAACTGGTATGAATGGTAGTTTATGGTAATTAATGGTAGCTAATATTAGCATACTTTAGGTAAATCTGGTCTCAGAAGAGATTTGAATCTCAATGAGGCTGTCTGATTAAATAAAGATTAAATAAAAGTAAATAAATACTGCTGCATTATTGAGTCACTTTGCTGACTCCCCTCAACTTGTGCATCTGTAATATTAGTTTAGTATTTCAACAAAATACTAAGCAGTAATTCCCTTACATCGACTCGCTTACATCTTGAACAAATCTCTCCACTGAATGCACACAGATCAAAACTTTTTAACACTGTTCTTCCCATCTAACTCCCAGGAACACTGTGTTGGAGCATTCCTACAGATTATACCATGACACAGTACGATATATTATACGGACAACATAAAGAGAATTTTAAAGGTGGACTTAATCTATTTACACTTGCAGACCTGCTCAGACAGCTGGACCTGTTCCTGGAGGTTTCTGGTGACTGCTTCCTGCTCCAGTGTGCTGCCCTCCACTCCTGAAGCCACAGGCAGGGCATGAAGCTGCTTCTCAACAGACTCCCTCAGCTCTGCATGCAGCCTGCCAAAGGTAGGGGTTGAGATTAAAGGGTAAGATAAATGTGATATTCTTAAAGAACATCTCTCATGACAGAAACACTGGGTTGATTGCTTTTCTCTCTTCTTGTGTATCTACGCTCCATACACCAGTGGAATTTTTCTACCTTTCGTTCTCCTTGACAACCCTTTCCAACTTCACTTTGACATCTGCCATCAGCCCCTGTTGATTTCATCAAGTAGATCAACACTTTGTGTTATTAATCATTTAAGACAATCATAACTAACATGACTAAAAAGTGATAAAAGATCAGTATTCTGAGGAAAAGTCAACAACAATATGTCACTCTGCAAAAAAACCTCTGATTAATAATCAAGATAATACTCCTCAGTTCCATCTTTTACCTTTGGGCTTCAGACTACTCAATTCAGCAAATTTTAACATCTTAAATTATATTTAATTATTTTAGTCTTTCACCTGGTATGTCTGTAGCTGTTCAGTCATTTCATTCATGTGCCGATCATACTCCGCAATCAGAGGAGCCATTATACTGTAACACAGATGAATAATGTTACTTTAAATATGGAAATATTTGCTCTCCAGTGCACTCGTATCAACATAAGACTCTTCTTTTCCCCATGAGTCGGACTTGCAACAAGAATGTGTTGTCATGAATGTGTTTTTGCACTTGACCTTCTATCAAAGATCCAGGGTGCAGGGGACTCTACTGGTCTTGCCTCTTCAACCTGTTAACAGATGGGGGGGCAGTATGGGGTAAAATTCAGATAACAGGGTTACAGAGATCAGAATCTTCATTAATCAAAATTCTGATACATGTAATAGTACATCTTGTTGCACACATTGATGTTGTTTACAGAAGACATCAAAAGACAAGCTAAATCTTCTACAGTTGTTAGAGGTTTTTACACGTCTCTGTACCTGAGATGATGTGGATTGAGTTCGGTGTCCATGCTGATACTGGCTGAGAGCTGAATTTAACCTATGGACTGAAAACACACACACAGTCAAGCACACACATGGCTCCACTATTCAGAGTTTCCAGGTTTCTCCACCAACGTGGGGCTGTTTTGAAAATTCTAAATTTAAGGGTCAATAGGGTCGAAGATTTAATCAGTACCACCGACCAATTAGTTACAGTTAAAGCAGAAGAAGAGCACTGCAAACACTCCTGAAATGCATGTTGACTCCGCAGTGGACTATCTGTCGATTCGAGGCCAGATCCAGCAACAGTTGGCTGTGTTTGCTGACAGGTACACTGCCGGGGCAGCCATAAGTCAAGGTAAAGCAGTTTTGCTGAAAGCAGTCAAAATTTAGGCTACATGTTAGTTACAGAACAGTTAGTCAGGGGCAGTCAGGGAGATATACATAAGACGGTAGCAAAGATGATAGATGGATGAATTAGTCAAAAGGTCAAGAAAATTATGAGAGACCTAGATATGAGTTCACCAAGGCTTTCAGAGCAGGAATCAGTCCTAACGACCCAAAAACATGAGGCCCGAAAGCACTTCAACAAGAAGATTTCATATATAGATACATACATACATATATGTGTGGCGGTCATTGTCATGTATATCTTGGAGAATTTCAAATCAACAAAGGACTATCATCAATTAGTCCTGGATGCATAATGTTGAGGCAGGTACACATCAGTCCCCTGACATGAAAGCAGTCCAACAGTCTTGATAAAGCATCGTCTAACTTCTTGTGCTGTCTGAGTGTGCTGGACTGTGCTATCTATTTACAAAAACAGATGAACTAGAATTATGTGTAGGTCATTAGGAGCCCTTTTTCAGTTTTAGAGGGAAAAAAAGCTTTGTTATTTCTCTCCATTTTAACACTTGGGCTACACTTCCCTTTGGACGAATACTGAGCTTGTCAATTTAGAGGGACTTGACAACCTGCGAGTTTGTCCTTAATTTACCTTGATCACGTAAAAACTCAACTTCTGCTTCCATGGTGAAGGTGCAACCTGAAAACGGGCAAAACAGTTGCAAACGACAAATTAAAAACGATCACCACAGACGTTAGCGTCACATTACATCGCAAACTCAACGCTGACCTTAAGCACAAACGACGAGCGAACATTAACGACGATACAAAGCTGTTTATAATCAGGTAGCTAGCTCACGTTACCTGTTTCTACCCGCTGAAGCTAGCATTAGCTTGGGCAGCTAATGAATCTCAGCTGAGCTTAGCTACCATTGTTCACTAAACCTTTTGCTGTGTTAAACAAATGGCTAACTTGCAACACAAACCATTTTCATCAGAGAAAGGTCACAGTTACGAGTTACGACGAACGCATTATTTGACATGCGGTATTTTAAAATGCAAAACTACAAAAGTGGGATGTTTACTTTAATCTCCGGTTGCGCCGTCTGTTTTGAAGCAAACAAGTAACAACCAATGGCAATGACGATATGCACCACAGAAGGTGTTCCGTGTGTACACCAGGGAAGTATAAAGGTTCCGCTCTGCGTTTCGAAGTGTAAATCGGATTTATCTTGAAGGATGTCAATTCAAGAAATCCAATCTGTAGTTTCAGGGTCCACCAAAAATTAACAAAATATAGGCATATAGGTTTTAAATTGCTGGATAGCTCCCCGACAACTGGTCACATGATTTATTACCTAAACCTAACATAACCACGAACAGTCTCGAGGACTGATCATACCGTAGGCGTGTCAATGTCTATGAGTCCGCAGACAGACACAATTGACCAAAATTAGTTTGGTTATGCCAACGTACCAGGATCTGTTACAAACAACGTCTTCAAACAACGAATCCAGTCCAACCTGAAACCACTGCCCGAAGTAAGTTCACTTTGTTAATTTCCCCTTTCTCTCTTGCTCTGCTACCCTGACATGACCCGGAGGAGCTTTAACTTTTATATGCACACAAATGTCCGCATCAGTCGTGCGTCTCTGCCAACTCTCTATTAGGAAGTGTGTGTCGTGTTCAATAAAAGAGAATTCAGAGGAGCGAGTCGTGGGCGTGTTGAGGACATGGCACGGAGTGTAGCTGCTTCCTACTCTTTCCAGTATATCTGTGTACTTCTTCTCGCTCTGTCGTTGACAGTACGGAGACGTCTCTACATGTAACACTGCTATCAGCGTGTTAAGACATGGAGGCTGAGCTGGAGCACAGTGGAGTGAATTCTTGTAGCCTGTGACTCTTATAAGCCATGACAACATGGGGGCAGCTCACGGAACACAGCTAATGACACAGTTCCTCGTTCTGAGCTGCTGTGAGTTTCTGTGAATCTGCAGTTTATTGTTGCTCTGTGTTGCTGATCACATGGTAGATCATCATGCTGATTCAGTTGTTCTTTCAGTCCTCTCCTGATGGAGTTTTTGATCCAGCACACCTGGGATAGCAATCCTGTGAATCATGATCCTCTCAGGATCCTCTTCTCTCCTGGCGAAGGAGGGCTGAACATGGAGGTGTGTGGTCCCTTCTTCAATGAGCCTGCAGCTCCTGCAGGGCAGCCCGGCCAGCCCTTCCCTGGACTCTGGGATTATGAAGGTGGGTCACAGGTCAGAGGCTCAGGATGCTGCACTGATCAGACATGCACATACATCTGTAGCAAGAGCTTTGAGGGAGATATTGATTTATTTACTTACTGATTGATTGATTTATTGATAAAGTGATTGCAAAAGTGTGATCTTAAAAGAGATAAAATGAATGTTTTAATGGAATGCGATATGAAGTCACGTCGGCAAATGGAATAATTAAAGGCACATTTTAAAAATCGTATTCTGGGAGTCTCCATTTAAAAATGAATGCATTTATTAATCATTCGAAGACTGATTGGTACAGACACTGTCAATTGTATTACACTTTATTTCACCAAAAGTTGTCTGTAACATTACTTAAATGTGAATTTAATTCGTCACAATTTAACCAGAGTAAAAATAAATAAATAAATAAATAAATACATTGCTAATTAAAAAGGAGTAGTTCATCATTTTGGAAACTATGCATTTTCACTTTCTTGCCAAGTTAGATGAGAATATCTGTACAGCTCTCAAAGGTCTGTTCAGTATGAAGCTTTGATCAACAGACGTTTCCAGTCATTATGCTAAGCTAAGCTAACTATAGCTTAGCTCCAGTTAACCAGTTAAAAAGTGTGTAGTGAGTAGTTCAGACTTCTTTACAAAGGTCACATTTATAGCTTATTGTAATAACTTGCTTTATTCGGAAAAGATGTTGCTTTTATCTTTTGCTTTTTTAGTAGTTCAATTTATTACAATGTTGATATTCCAGTCAGGATTTAGGGATTCAGTCTGTGTGATGCAATTTTAGGTCACTCTTAAAAGCTGAGCTAAAATTCTGAATATAGTCCAACGAGGCTGGAGAGACGAGGGAAGCTCTGTTTATTAGGCCATAATAGCAACTGCATTATCATTATTATAGTGACACAGCAATTAAACCTAGTGATGAGGTTGAGTAATAACAATCCTCTCTAATTGACCTTAAGTTCGATTTCTGGTTAATGAGTCCCGCATATTTGGCCTCATTAATGTTTCTTATTAGGTTGGAAACCAACCCCATTATAATCTAAGCAGATAATGAGTACGCTGCTAGCATAGCAGGCGTGCCGCTCTTCATCTCTTATTTCAAAGTTTATGTATCTGTCATTTTTATACACTATTGTAAAACTGTAACTTAAAATAAATGACTCAAACATTTTATTTTTTTTGCTGGTGATGTTAATTACACCTTTTAAGAAGTTTATTACTGCAGGATTAAAGATTTTATCTTGATTCAATTATCTTTCTTTTCCACCTCCTCACAGTTGTAGAGTCCTTCTTCCTTGATAGCACAACAGATAATTACCTTGAAGTGGAGCTGTGTCCGTAAGTACACAGCCGAGCTGCTGTAACATCCATGTCTGTGAATATATGTATGTAAACGGTGTTAGTTTAAACATATGAACTGTGTTTTCATTTTAGACACGGACAGCATCTGATATTATTGCTGTCAGGAGTCCGCCAAGCATTCCTGGTGGGTAGCCATGAAGGGAGTTCTTGAAAGGAGCGGCTGTACTTTGAGTTAGCTGTATATCTTATTTTTGTCTCCAATTTATTTCTCCAGCAACAACTACCCATGGTGTTTACTGCAACGTCCACAGGGGAGAGGTGGAGGGGTGAGGCTCTCCTCCCCTGGTCGTACTTCCCTCCCAACGTCAACAAGATGAACTCCTATGCCATCCATGGCTCAGGTGAGAAGCGTGTATATGAGGCTCTCTACTCCATCCCCAAGGAGGACATCGTGGAAGGCCAAAAACCCAACTTGTAAGTATGCAGACTCCGATTAGTGCAGTTGTTTGAGGTCATGTAGATCATGCACACAGACGTTATTTATAGTAAAACACTGTTTTGAGGAGGCACTCCTCCAGAATTTTCGTGCTGCACGTTGTCAGGTTTGCGAGATGCATCTTTATAAAAGTAGAGCTCAAAGACAAGGAGGTCAAGAAATCCCGACTTTTAGTCCCTAGCATGGGTCAAACTCCAAAAACACTGGATACCACATTCCCCTGACTGGTAAAGCCCACATTTTTAAAACTCCACACCCCAATTTTAATGCAGTCTTTCTGCATTTGAAGCCCCTGCTAAGATAACCCTAATGACATCACAAGGATTATGTTCTTTACTTTAGAGACTTTCCTCCAGAGTCTCAGAGGACGCTTTATAACTGTTATCCACAGGTTAAGGTGACAGATGAAATCAGTGGAGTGCCCCTTTAATTTTTCAGATTTTGCAGTCGCAGTTATAAGATTGTATGTTAGAATGTGAAAAACAAGTGTGGATGATAAAGTGAATATGAGAGTTTTTGCACATCCTATATGTCTCCATGTGTCTTAGCCACCGCCTTGAGTATTTCCAAAGTTTCTGCCTGCAAAGCATCATGGGAGAAGATTGGGTCCAGCCAGTGTCTGATCTGTGGAAGGAAAAGCCCTGAACTTCTCAAAAACACTTCCATCTCTCTCACTCTCTCTCTCTGTCTATTTCTCGTGTACACACTCTCTCTCTCTCTCTCTCTCACACACACACACACACACACACACACACACACACACACACACACACACACACACACACACACACACACTACGGCGGCTGGGCAGTAGTACAAACACTCATTGACAGGAAACAAAGGGCAATCAATCTTTATTAATTAACGATGTCAAATGATATGACAAGGACTATGTTATGAGCTTGTCAGAGCGCATTAGCCTTCGTACACATCTGGACCAACACGCAGTCACACACATCACACATCACAGGGTGTTTGACGTCACCTTAAATTGCCTTGGCAGAGTGTGACCTACTGTGGATGGTGGCGAGGAATGCTCACTTTGACATCCGGCTCCTGTGTAGACTGAGTTTCACTTCAGTGAGGTGAACCACAGCAGGCTCTTGTGATTCTTTGCCCCGACTGTTAAGAGACACACACACACACACACACACACACACACACACACACACACACACACACGCACACACACCACTCAAGTGAAAACTCCTGTTTTTCAGAGAAACATGCCAGAGCTGCTGGACTGGTATTAGATCCTTTTGCAATCACTTCACTACCTTTATGGACTTCCTTTACAATTCCATATGTTTACGTATTGATCACATAATGCTGGTGAAGTGTATTGCCATTATTTGTTCTCTGTGATTGTTGACTGTATTTCTAATGTGTGATCATGTTTCACTGTTATGTCTTCCTATTGAAGTAATGGTTCATCATTTTGAGAAACACGCTGACAGCTAGATGAGAAGTTTAGACGAAGCACTCAGAAGTGTCACTGAAGTAAGAGTACCAGTACCAACAATGTAAAAATCTCCATTAAATGTAAAAGTCCTTCAGTCAAACCCCAACTTAAATGAAAGTATGGAAGAATTATAATCAAAATGTGCTTCAAGTATCAAACATACTCATTCTGCAGGAAAATGGACCTGATATGACGTTATGAGATTGTTAGCACTGATGCACCGATGTCAAACTTACACATCGGTGCATCAGTGCTGTCTCATTTGTCCTCAGTGTCCTGAGCTCAAAAGCCTTTGTAGAGAGGATTTTCTCTCTGATGACCATTAAACGACCAGACTCAAGAAGTGGATGCAGCGCAGAGCTTGATCAAAAACGAACTTCATATATCTTTGACCTGTGACTTGTCATGCAAGGACTTCACTGTGGCTGTGCAAAAGGACAAAGGAGTGCTTGAATGTGGTAAAGGCAGAACAAAATATCCATGGGAAAAAACGACTTAGTGAGTCATGCCCCTCTTCGTGTATTTAGAGGTGTATTCACATAAGCCTACATAATGACACACTTTTATTAAAGCTATAGACTAAATGGAATATACACATTTCTTGCCTCTCCAGTTGAACATGAATCTACACTGCATCCTCTGTGAGTCTCATTCCTCTGCAGAACTACAGCATAGGCCATTGTTACTTCAAGTTCACTTCAAGAAGTTTTAACCTGCAGTGCAAGACTCTCGAGTGTTTTGACAGAGAACGTGTTGTAGATGAAAAGCTTTGTCAGGCTAACGGTTCCATGTAAAGGACTGTGTTTAAGGTACCTGTTGGACAGTAACACCTATATTTGCCACCCCTGACAGTTGAGAACTGATCTTTATTTGGACTGTAAGAGATCAGTTATAATAATAAATGACTCAAAATAATACTTTGTATATTCACGCAGCATCACACCCACACCACGCCACCTTTTGTCCCTTATTTGATAGTGAGAAAGTCGGCAACCCCATGAGTAAGCAGCATTTTACTGGTGTAGCTGCAGGAGGTGGAGGTAGTTTTAACTGCTTATATACAGTTTAGTCCATAGTTTAGTCTATGGGCTCCCAACCTATGGTTCCAGCCCTTCCACCACTGGACAGTTTATATAACAGTAACCAGAGGCAATTAGTTTAGCATAAAGACAAGCACAGGGAAACAGCCTGGCTCTGTCCAATAGCAACAAACACTCAGTGACTGCGCTCAGCCAAGACATGGAAAAACCACAGCTGGTCAATTTTACGCTTTAGGTTTTTGGACAGATATAACAAACAAAATATGCTGAGTAAATTAGGAAACTCTAGAAGTGCTGGCAGGTGGATCTTTGTATCTTTTGGCTGAGTCTGCTTAACTGTTTCCCCCAGTTTCTAGTCTTTGTGTTAAGTTAGGGTAACCGTCTTCAGGCTCTGTCTCCATAGTTGAAAGTCAGGGTCAGTCCTGTGTCAAATGTCCTTTTTTTTTATCATATTCAGTCAACCTCATCCTGTTTTTTTTGTTTGTTTGTTTTTTGTTTTTAAATTTATTTGAAGTCATGTTTTATTTGTCTTAAACTCTGGGCACATTAGTCTTACACATCCTATTCAAAGGAAACCAGAGCTATTTTAGTCTAGTTTTAGCCAGGAAAACTCATTGGACCATTAAGAAGCAAATAATCGGTTTTCCATGCTAATATGGAAATGGAAAAAATGGAACCTATTTCTTCTCATTATTTCTTATTGTATGATAAGGATTCTAATCCATAAAATCAAGTAAAATATAATGATTGAAAAGAAGTGCAGCAGTCTAGAAGTGCATGGCAAAGAAGAGTTTCAGACCTGCATCAGGAAATCATAGCTAGTGTTTTCTTTGTTTTTTCAGGAGACCAGTAAATAATGCTTTACAGTAATCAAGTTGGCCTGAAATAAAGGTTTATCAGCATCTGTTTAATTTATAAATGGTCGTACTGTAGCTATGTTTCCAAGGTGGAAACGTGAAGTTTTTGTCACCTTGTTGATTTGGGACTTGAATCTTAGATCTGAATTGAGGAGAACACAAAGAGTTGCAGCCTTAATCCGTAGAGTTAATTTCCCCATATTATTAAACAGCATTTCTCTTTTTGTTTTCAGGGCCGTCCGGTAGGATTTCAGTTTTATCCTAATTTAACAGATCCATTTGTTTATTGTCAAAAGACAGTAATGGAGTCTACAGCTGCAGCATCATTCGGTTCAGCACAGATGTACAGTTGTGTGTCATCTGCGTAACTATGGAAACACACATTGTGCTCTCTAATGTCATCAAGTGGCAGCATGTATAGTGAGAATAAATATCATGTTTCTCAGACACATGATCTCCAAGACTGACTTTCTCCTTAAAACTTTCTCGTTTTGATGAATGTTTGAAACCAGTTTAACGCAGTCAGAAAGACCAAGCAGCTGTACAAGACCACTGATAAAGATACGGTCAAGCGTATCAAACACTGCACTCAGGTCTAAGAGGTCAAGAATTTAATGGCTAGCAGTGATAATTTGAGCTCATGAGCAAGATATTCAAACGATAGACATTCATCCAGGTCAGTATCATCACACACAAACTGTGTCGAAAAATGGCTGCGATCACTCCTGTCCTGATTTGTCTGAGATGAAAATGATCGTTTCAGGACAAGCCTCTATGAGTGGCGACACCAAGAGTAACTGACAAAATAAAGTAGGTTGAAAGCTTTTTGAAACTTTGAATGACTCATTACGACACTCTGCAGTTTATCCCCCTTAAATATATATATCAAAGACCCTCTCACTTTCTTTTCCACCTACTTTTAGGAGTTGAGATCACAGGGCCTATGATCCCCAGCATAGACCGGCACACACGCACGATGACTGGGGACTCACAAATCTGGCTTCTCTCCATGACCCCACGAGTCTGTCCCCCTTGCCCCTGCTACAGCCCTTTGTAGAGCCTGTGTATTTATCAGAGGCTTCTCTCAGATCACTGTCTGGCAAAATGCTTCTCCTGACCAGGAGACGGGGGGGCTGATTGATTTTCATGTTGGATGTGTTGCTCTTCACTGTGGCAGCCCAAAAGCCCATATTGAGCCCTATCAGTTTTAATTGGCATTCTTGCCTTTGAAATGTGTGCAGTGATTAGGCCTGGAGAGCCCACTGCTTAAGCCCCCTCCTTATCATCGCCTGCGGTGCCTTGCCACCACACTGCGCACTGTTCACATGCACACACACGCGCATGGACTTGGCACATTGGAGTCCACCAGCTTGTCTAATAAAATGTTGTCCTTAGAATATGTTTCTGGACACATTAATACAAAAACATGATCTTTGTGAAACACTTTGATGAAGACACATGACTGTGCACACCCAGCCGCGCGCAGGCAGATGTGTGTCCCCACTAAGACTTCAACCCAGTTCTCTCTAATTAGTGTGAAGAGATGAGAGGGGAGAGCAGAACAGGTAGCAGCCTCTCCACTACCACCAAAGCCCCAGCAGACAAGCAGACACAAGAGCCGTCTTATCCCCCTCAGAAAACGAGACCAGCCTGCTCTAAAACATTCAGCACCAGCTTAAGGGTGATTCTGCATGTCAGAAACTTTCTGGAGATCAACTCAGACCTAGCTCCTTTGTTTTTCTTTTTTTTTCTCCTTGTTTTTTTTTTTTTTTTCAAGAGACGTGGGTCTCATTTCTTCAAGTTTAAAGAGTGTTTGAGGGTATGAATGAGGATAAAGTTGTGATGAAAACTAGAACGCGAGGGATAAAGGAGTACTCTCGGAACATGAAAAGAGCAAGAGATTGAAAAAGTGAAAACGGTAATGACTTTGCCTAGTTTTAAGGGTTCTGTGATAGACACCCAAATGAAAGATTCATACTGGAGCTAATAAGATACTGGGACAATTCACAGTCTTTGCAGGCTAATGCCAAAAACAGTATCAGATTGTACAAAGTGATAGAACTTATCAACGCTGTGCAGTACGCGATCCTAGTATGGCTGGCTTCCAGTATACCACATCGCACAAACAGAAGTTAACTTTGGTCAGTGCTCATGTGGGACTTTATCACACCTAATCACCAAAGTGCCATTTAGGCGTAAACAGTAGGCAGCCTTATCCACAATCAATTCTCTGCAATCTCCACGGCTAAACCAGACATGAAAAATAATAGTACACTGACAGAGCTGTGTTGTGCAGTCCTCCACTAAGGTTAAACTGAATCGGCATATAATAAAGCCCTAATGGAAGGGAACATGGCATCCCCAGTGTTTCCCTTAACCAACTGAATGCTTATTAACTCTGTCTAATTATTGTCCAACAAGTCCATCATTATTGAGAGGGCTGCAGGGGTGAAGGATTTGAAGAGTGGTGCTGGGCACAAAAAAGATTTGGACTTAAATGTCTCTGCAGTGTGTGTGTGTATGTGTGTGTGTATGAATGCGTGATAACGCAGGTACTAATTGCAGTTGAAGCCTGCTAGTGTTACGCGTACGAGGGTGGCATGGGTAGAATGTGGGATGAAGCTGTAAGAGGCTGGGGAGAGGAAAAGAGAGAGATGCAGAGCCAAGCAAATGCCAGGGACATTAATGAGGGCCAGACAAGTTCTACTTCTCAACAACACTGCAGTGAGCAAGACAAGAGAGAGGGAGAGAATGAGGGGGATAGAAGAAAGAAAGAGGGATAGAGGGGTTTCATTACAGAAGGATGTTGGACAACCATTTGCAAACTTAGGCAAGCGAGGGTGTTTTTCTCACATCCACACATCCACAGATATGCAAACATTGTTCATGACAATGTGAAGACAAATGACACCCAGAAACACTCAGAAAGTATAATCTACTCCAACCAGACACATGCAGAAATTGCCTTCATGTTTATGAATCAGTGCTGTGCGTTAGCATTTTAGTTAGAGCTAATAATTAACAATTACTTCTGCTTTATACGCTCATATACACTGCACACACACACACACACACACACACACACACACACACACACACACACACACACACACACACACACACACACACAGAGGAATATAAAGACAGGCACTGCTGCTCGATTTATATGTCACAAGAAGGAATGGGATTCATATGTTATCAGTGCATAAACATTAGAAACAAATGATATCAGTGCGAGGGGAAAAGAAAGTAAATTAAGCTTTCTTTGTTATGAACACAGAATATAAATCATGAGTGTTTGCCTAATTGATTCCATTACATTCCCACCTGCCTGCTGACTCTCTCATCCATCCGTGTATTGTTTATCTTCACTTTAAGCTAGATGGATGAAAAAGGTTGTTATTGGATGTGAAGCCTACTGAATTTTATCCTTTTTAGCAAGCCCATTAATTGGCTGGTAGACATGGCACACAATTATTAGAGAATATTTGTTTTTGCACAATAAACTCACAAAGAAGTGAACTCTTGATGCAGAAGCTTGCTTGTTTGGGAGATTGTGATATTCCTTTGTTTTTAATAGCAAATAGCCCACATTATGCTCGAAGGTAATTTATTTGCAGCTGGATATTACTGGTTGTAAGTGAGCAAGTTCACTAACTCTTAATTGGGAAATAAATCACACTGTTGCCATAGCAACAAACACTTAAAAGTGGTAATGGCAATGGTGGTAATGATGTGTGTGTGTGTGTGTGTGTGTGTGTGTGTGTGTGTGTGTGTGTGTGTGTGTGTGTGTATTACATGCATGAGTGTGTCCACTCATGCGCGTGTCCTCCCCCTCCAGCTCATTACCATAGAGCCTTGTTAGTATAGCTGCTGCTATGCACTGTACATGGCATGCCGTTTCATTCCATTAGCTCTTGTTCACTCCGTATTGCTCTTAAAGAAGGAGCTGCAACCTTTCTCATTTAAAATCCGAACAAATGTTGAAATAACAATGTGGTTAATCGCATATAGTGACCCCCAAAAAAATAATAATTACATCATTAGGTGCCACAGTCTAACCATGCATTTCCTCCGCTTAGCCACTTTGTGCTGCCTTTATCTCCTTTTCCTCTTTTATTGTTGACCCCTTTTCTCTCTCTGTGTTTCAAATCTTTTCCTTTCTCACTTTCCCCTTCAGTCATTTCTGCTCTTCCCCTCTCTTCCTCTCCTGGGCCCTGTTCTCTGCTCTCCAGTCTCCTTCAGCTCCTGAAATGGATGGAGGCAGAAAGGGCATTAGCGCAGATGAATGGAGAGACTGGCCTAACACAATCTGGCCCACTTCAGCAGACAATTTAATATGAACTCGCCCACTGTGTGGTTACCCCGCCAGGGTGCTGTACTAAATCTCACTTTGACTTGCTATGATGGATACAGATTTGACAGATCAAAACAGTGTGTGTGTGTGTGTGTGTGTGTGTGTGTGTGTGTGTGTGTGTGTGTGTGTGTGTGTGTGTGTGTGTGTGTGTGTGTGTTCGTATATGTGCATTCCTGTGTTTGTGTAGGCATGATGGATATGACAGATGATCGACAGACGGGTGAGCTGTGAGAGGCAGGAGTGATAATTATAGTATTTATCTGGGTTAGGTGTCATGGCTGCCTATGCTGCATTATGAACAGATAAAAGACTGAAATGTCTTTCAATGCATTCCATGAGTTCAGCACCTGCACCTCGACTTTTTAATGGGAGCAGACTCTACAGGAAAAAGATGAAGTGTATGATTTAAGTGAACATCTTCCAATGCAGAATGTAGACCATTGTAGCTCTATATGGAGAATAGCATAAATTAAGAGGAACTCAACTGAGATGGAAAAAGGCCGGGGCTGGTATGTACAGTATCAAGCAAAAGTATAAGTATAAAGTGAAATAATACCAAAGTAAGTGTCCCAAATTCTGAGAATGACATAATTCATCTTATTTTGGACTCCTTTGAACACATTCACCTGATACTTCACCCTCACTTGACTTTTGCACTTACATCAACACTTCAACTTTATTCAGTGCTTACACTTAAACTGAAACTTCAACCTCTCCAAGCTACCATTTCAACTTCTTTCACTTCACCTCATTCATCCACCTGCGTGTGTCAGCCAGCATGCTGAGCATTCCTCTCCATCTGTTGCCATGTCCTGATACCAACAAATATGAGCAGGTTGAAGTCATTCAGTTCTTATACAGCATGATGGATTCCATCAAACATTACACTGTAAAAATGTAGAAGTTGAAAAAAAAATTTGAGTCAACTTTTGAGTTGACTCAAAATTAAGTTAAATTTAGTTTAAGAAATGATGCTGTTCATTAAATTACATAAACCTCTCTGTCTGTGTTAAGTCTATCAAACTTAAATGAGCATTTCTATATCTATATTTTCCTTTTTTGTTTAGATAATTTTAACATTTAAAGTAGACAGACAGGATTCCATCATGCATCACACTTATCACTACAACATCTACTGCAGTGCCAGCAGGTACGGTCAAGAAGTCAGGAAATCATGGATTGACTGAAAGGTGAACCACAGTGATTGGCTGAAATGAACACTGATGGTCATCATTGTTTGCATAGTTTTTTGTTTTGCCCGTATGACTTATCTGAGACGGGAAAGACACACAACAAGCCTCCTACTCTCTGTAGATGTTTAGTTTAAACACAATGTATGCTGGGAACTGTGCTGATAAGCTGACAGGGTTAAACCATCAAGTATAAAGAGTGCAGTATTTATTATGTCAGCTGGACTATTAAGTAAAATATGTGTTTAAAAGAGCCACAATTACTAAGAAAATTAACACGTTCGACATATATAAAGTAGCCAATGAACTTTTTGCGGAATTGTTCAATTTTATAGGCTGACTGTCGCTTCACATTTTCCGAAAAACTGAGATAATAATACCTGTATTTCATGTATTTGAGGGTTTATACATCACTTACTGGATTTTGTCTCTCACATTAATACGAAACCAAATTAATTATAATTCTTCCTTTTCACTAGTCTCATTTTTGCTGCTTTTGCTGCCAGTAATACTACTACCAACAAACTATCTTTATGTTAATTATGTTTGATCATTAAAATGTTTATCAGCTGCAGCCAAAGGAACAGGTAATATTACTTGGCTTTGGCCAGAATAACCACTGCCACCCTGTCCTCTATTAACAGCATCTAATTCAGCAAGATAAGGGACAAATCAATGGTTTGAAAGTCACTGGATGATCAGTGCACAGCCATTTATCTCCACTGACTCAATTAATTCTTCTGCTATCATTAAGCAGATCAATCAAGGCAAAAGGGTGCATTTCTAAGTGATAACGTATTACTGGGAAATATCATTAATTTTAAGAATTACCTACTGTATATCACACTGATGCTCATAAACACTCAACTCTCATCCATAATAACATACCAGGGTAGTAAGATACTACTTTGTACTCATACAGTATGTGCTGAACTCTGACATGCAAGGGAGTCGTGCAGTGCTGCATCAGGGCAGAACATTGATAGCCTGTGAGACTAAAAGACAGAATTTTGACAGATAATTTTAGGAGAGAGGGGAGCGGAGAATTGTAAAACAAATTGAAGTGGTCAGGACTCGGTACATTGTAAAGAGAAAAGCACAGAAATGGAAGCACTGCAGGAACATGTGACATAATGTGCTGTTCAGTGTTTTCCTTGACACCCTCTGTGGTGTAACCACTTTCTCTCGACATCGCTAGTCTGCTTCACTAATGGCTTAACATTTGCCAGAATGCCTTTAATCAATCTTGATGGCTAATTACAGTATGTACTGCACATGTGTATGTGCATGTGTATGTCAGCAGCAATGGGTGGGTTAAACTGTATTGGCTTAAATAGCTATGACAATAAATAACTGTATATTGCTCATTTAATGTATAGGGTCTTTGACTTGCAAAACACGACAATTCTATAAGCTTGTTTCAAAATAGTATTAATTAAACCACAGCAAGCAGGCGAGCCAGCAATCAGAGGCACTTATTTGTTTTAAATGCTCTAAGAAAACATCCACCAGAGAGAGAGAGAGATTAACAATATTCTCATGCATATCCTGCTATATCCATCAAGTCGAACAAAAACAGAATAATGTTTTTTGGGGAAATATGCCATTCACGCTTCCTGTCGACTGTGCAACAAGCTTAGATTAGTGCAGAGTTTGGAAATGGGGGGACCAGCTAGCCTGGCTCTGTCCAACAGAAAAATTGAGGGAGCTATTGTAGCTTACTAGCTATGCTGCACCATCCACTTTATTTAACCTCCCGTGAAAGTATAAACTGTTACACAGCAGGAATAGTTTGCAGGCCGTTGTAAGACAGGAGTCTATGGTATACGTCTTTTGAACTGTGTCAACTTTGATTGTCCCTTTAGTGACTACACTAACAAGCGAACTGCACAAAGAACTTTTTGGTCCACTTCGATAAAACCTTACTGAATGAAATGATGTACCACCCAGAGAACTAAATATTAGAAGTGAGTAAAGTACAGATTTAACAGAAAGAAGCTCACAGTACTATTGTGTTTGCACCTAGTTAGTCTGTCAGTGTGTGAGCTGGCCAGCTACAGGAGTTCATCAGCTAACCCAGCAAGCAGTCCCAACACCACCAAGCGTCCACAGTCAAATCTGCCACAAACAGACATGATTTTTTTTTTTGCCACTTTCTGCTGTGACTGGGCCTTTATGCTGGTCACAATGTGTGAAGATTGCAAGACAATAGAGCTGCATGAATGCAAAAGATGGATGATGAACCTCAGGGTGAGAGCCTGTGCAATCCCTGTACTGTATCTGGGCCATAAAGTGACAGTCGAGATGGCCCCAAGCAAGAGTTCTGTTGTGCATTCATATGGTTGGTGTGGAAGCCAGGGGGTCAGCCACTTCTGATTATTTGCACGGTGGTGGCATGTTGGACACACTGGCAGGCCTGTAGTCTCCTGGGTGGACTTAAGACAGCACAGCTAATGTAACAGACCTTTCTCTGCCAACAAGCCAACATCCACAATCTGGACAAAGGATAGTATTAGCCAGAAAAAAAAGTGGAAAAAAGGGACTGTAAAACAAGACATCTACTTACAACAAAGGCTCTTCAGCAACATGGAAACGAGTCACTGTGAATGAAGGTAAGAAAAAGAGTCCGTTTCCACCTCGCTGACAGATCCAGAACAACCCTGACAACTAGAACAAATGCCAAATGCAATCTCACAAAGCTGAGGTTAGTAACTGAAAACGGTATAATGGAGCTGATGAATGAAAACAACTCAAAAAGGCTTGCTCACCTATGTCAGACATATACTATAACCTGCTCATAATGGGTTTCACAGTGATAGGAAAGTACTTAAACTTCACCCCGACATTAAACAGGGGCCACGGAGGCAGCCAAGGGAAGGATATAGATAGTATACAATGCATTGTATTAAATATATTGAACTCGGAACATGTAGCACTTTCATCATGTTGACATTGTGCCCTTTTCACTTGAACAACTTCCACTGTTGACCTCGTGTGGAAATGTTAATTTTAGCACTTTTTGTTCTGCAGCTTGTACTTGGTAGACTCAGAACAGTAAGTACTTTCTGAGTTAGAAAACTGACAAAGAAGTGTTGTGTAAGTAGAAGGTCAATAATGTGGAGTGTTAATATTCAGCCTTGGCTTTACAGCTTCGAAAGGATTATAAGTAAGTTTCATCACATGAAAGTAGTCTCCTGGAGGGTTGGCATCTTTGATATAAAGATGTGATCAGAATTTGATTGGAGTAGTACACGCAAAGTGCAGCAAAGGGAGAGGGGATAGACAAAGAGGTGGTACAGAATAATGTAAAGTAAAGGAGTTGAAAGGGGAAAGAGGAAAAAGCATAAACAGCACAGAAAAGGAAAAAAATGGGAAACAGATGAAAGCAACGCAAAACTCGTCTCAGACAAAGAAATTGCGCGGGAGAGAGAAATAGAGGGCAAGCTTAAAGAGAAGCAGTGGAAGATGGGATAGAAATGCTAAAAGTCAAACTGGGATTCTACTGGGAACACACAGAAGAGGGGAGGTTCGCAAAAGGGAAGTAAATGGTCAGAAAAGAGCCAAATCAGAGCTTTCATTTCTATTTATTTCATTATATTATAATAATAATAATCATTGCTGATGTTTGCTGGCTGGCAACCAGTCAAACCACTGCAGTGATCAGACGCAGCAAAGTGATGAGTGAAGCAGATAAAACTTCTCCACTCTCATGGATAAGACTGAATTAGAATATCTTTTCTTTCACGCTCTTCATGCTCCTTTTCTCTGTCTCCATCTAGTCTCCCCATCGCCTTCCACTCTTTCCTTCCCCCTCTCTTTCTTCTCTTTCATCTCTTGAGCTCGCTCTCTTTTCTGCATCCTCTTCTCACTTTTTTTAATCTCTCTGATAAGGTTTCCATCTAGCTGCCAGTCAACTCGAAGCCAAGCAGACGCTGATAATGCTCTGACGATTCCTGCAACTGCAATTAACTAAAGCTCTGTCTCCCCTCTCAGAAGAAAAAAAAAAACAAAAAACACATTTTGTGTCTGCATTTTTCTCCCCTGTCCTTTTCTTCTCACTCTGAGCCACCTTGTGAATATGTGATCAGAGTGTCAGGAGGAGGCTGCTCTGTGCCTTGTCTTTCACTGTGTCTGTGGAGAGTCAGACTTGGGCAGAACGGCTGATATCAGTTCCAAAAGTAGATGGGTTTAATTTTGTGAGCAAGTGTGTGAGTCTGTGGCTCAGTGAGTGAGTGAGTGAGTGAGTGAGTAAGTGAGTGAGTGAGCGAGTGAGTGAATGAGGATAAACTGTCACAGCTGCTCTGCTTGTTTCCAGCATTACATGGGTAATGTGTCAGCGACAGCTAATAGCTCATTCGCTGCTGCAAATTAAAACACAATCACCTAATAGGAGTACAGGGAGGGAGGCGGGATCTAACAGGATTTATGAGAAAATGAAAAGTGATTGGATGTGAAGTTTGAATTAGAGGAAAGCAGTCTGGTGTCAGACTCTATGAAGGTGACTGACTGGACTGGTGAGCAGCCGATCCTCAACGGACCAAATCCCATCCAAAGCCTGTCGGTCAAATTACTGTGATAGGTAGGCCCCTCCCAACAATTAGGCTCGGCATGCAACTTGCCAACGATTAATTATGCCGCAGTTTCAATGGCCTGACATGCCCTTTTCTGCTCTTCATGTTGATACAAGTCATCTGTTCATCTGCGTGACTTTACATTTTTCCTAAAAGTCAACATCAACTCTCAGTTTTAAAGAGAGACTAACTTTTGAGAAAAGAAGCAATACAAGCTGTGACAAATGAAAAGTTGAAATCATAAGCAAATAAATGCACCCATGCTCAATCCAGTACACTCAGGCATTATGCTGATGTAGCCTTACTGGGTCTGGTGTGACCAGTATCTTATGGAGGCTAATGCTTGAAAACTTTGGATGACTATGCCGCGGACATTAGTCTTCTTGTGACTTCATGACTCCTCTTCATTTGTGCCACCATTTCACTAAGTTTCAGTGGAACACACCCTGTGCCTCACCAACAGACATGTTTGTAGTTTCCTTTCCAATCTCTCTCAGTTAGGCCACCTATGATGATGTCTTTCAAACAGCTACAGTAACTCAAGAAGGACTCGGGAACTGAAGGGAACTTAAATGTTCTGTTGTGGTAGCTGCTTCTGTCCACAGTGGCTGCACTTAAAATTTTAAGCCAACTCTGGTACAATACATCCAGTGGAAACATTTGTCTTTAGTTATACAGCATATGGCATATCTACCCAGTGTGGTAAAGAGAAACATGCAGAGAAGTGGCAACAAAAATGGCAACAAGCCAGAGAAATTGTCACACCTGCACAGGTTGCTGTACAATAAGTCACCTTAAAGAAATAACAACTCTTGAAATGAGCGTACCGCTGTGAAAAATGTCAGGTTAACTACTCACAGGAACCACTACCGCAGCCTCTAAGCTGACTGAAAACAATTTTGGTGGAGTGGAATTATCACTTGCTCAGCTAGGGCAAAATAAAATGAAAAAAAGAAAATGGCACTTCAGTCTGATTATGAAGCTGCAAATGATTTGACATTTTGCCAAGATGGCTAACATGAAAATGAAAAGGAAGAGACACCAATTTGTCAATCGATGATTGGGATGATTAATGCCTTTGTTTTTTAAGTAAATGTTCTCTTTCTGGCAGACCAACCATTGTATGCCCTAATGTTCATGAGCCAGTTATATAATTGCTTGGGCTATTATGATATTATCCACACACACCTTATCTGATGGAAAAAAGAGAGTGAGGAGGACACACTTTTTCCCCTAAGTGCAACAAAAAGATGAATTATGACACAAAATTCATTCATTCAACATCATTTCTTCCATCCGTCCGTCCTGTCCACTCATCTATCCCTTCACACATCTTCATACATCAGAAGACATCACCACCTCAAACCTCATCACTCACATTACTCTAGTTGAGTTAACAATGTTGCTGAATATTGAATACAAAACAGCAGGAGGAAGTGCATATTTACTGTACATATTTCCATTTCACTCTCTCCCTTTCCCTTCTTTATTATTGTCCCCCTGACAGCCCCTCACTAAGTGCCCCCTGTCCTGTGTTAGAAGCTGCTCTTATTGAAGTCCTCCCTGTATCTTGGAGACCATGGCAACACAGCCATCACTGGCAGCCAGATGTGATTGCCTGCTTGAGAAGGAGTGCTCCATGGCAAGTTAAAGGAGTTTTAAAATCCCCCCAACGCCACCACACCCCTTCCCTCTCTCCGATGTCACTCTCAATTCCCTGTTTCTGTTTGGATGTCTCTTCTCTTTCTGCTTGTGTCTCTCTCAAAAAGTGTCTGACATTGAGATCTTCTTGCCCTTATGTTCCTTCCTTCCCCCTTTGCTGCACCCCGGTCCTCTTTAGTGTAATTACTGTGGTGGATACAATCAGGCTGGCAGGAGAGGGGATATATTGAGGACGAGGAAGAGGGGAAAAAAGAAAGACGGACAAGGAGGTAGGAGAAGAAGGGACGAGGCAGTAGAGTGGTTAGAAGGAGGAATAAGGGGAGAAAGCAGAGGGGTAATGTAATCGTACAGTGGGAAGTGTGGTAATATATCACCTGCCACAGTTAATAAAATGTCACGACGCCATGGCTTTAGACAGGAAAGAAAGGTTAACTGGCGCTTCATATAAATGTACTTCAACAAGCACAAGTGGAGGAGATTAAGACTCTGTGCACACACGCATACACCACGCCGTACACACATAAAGGTACGCAGGCATGTAGGTAAAATAGACAGATGAGCACATTAAAACCAAGAAATGCTAACGGACTGCCCGAGCACACTCACAGATGTGCATGCAAATGTATATGCAAGTGCGTAGGCAGCAATAAAATGTCCACATTTTTTGAACACACGCTTGCATGTGTCTGCACATACAGCGTATGCACACTCAATTACTTGCACCCTTTGATGATAGTTGTAATCATATATGGTGGAAAATCTCATTTTTGTAAAGTGAGGAGTTTTTTTCCTCATCATCACTCTTTTCTCCTCTCACTTCTGTCTCCACTCTCTCCTTTTTTTTTCCATTTTCCTCCTCCCTCTTCTTCTCCTCTCTTTCTTCTCTCTCCTCTCTCTGCATATCTCCGCTCTTCATTCTCCACCTCCCTCTCGCCCTCACCCTCCACCTCCTCTCCTCCCTGTGGTCGGCTCATCCCTCTCTCCTACTCCTTTTGCCCCAAGGATATCTTCCCTCCTACACGGCCTCGCCTCATCCCTCTCTCTCTCTCCATTTATTTATATCAATGAGCAAAAGTCATCCTTTCATCTTCCTCCAGATGAACAGACTCTGCTTGTGGAAGAGGACAGAAGAAAAGAGGAGCGGAACACAGAGGAACACAGTTTCTCCTAGTCCATAAATTCAACTGTACCAAGCAGTGGGAATATTATATAAACGCTCCCTTGTAAGAGGAGATAATTCACTGTGTTTTGGCTGTCTGGTAAAGGGATTGTTTCACCCCAAACACTCCAAACGCATATTAATATTCAATTGGAGAAATCAGAACTTTATTCCAGCATTTACACAATGGACTACTGAGAACAACAAACCTTTTACAGTGACAAATTCACCTCAGGCTCGTACACTGACCTTGGATCCACCAGCCATACATACCAAAAATCGTGTTTTGTGTGCACAAGTTGTTTGTGTGAACTGAAAAAACAAACAAACAAACAAACAAACAAACAAACAAACAAACAAACAAACAAACAACAATTTGATGATTTGAGAATATTGGTTGTTAGGATTGTTTGAAGGTTGTGCTTTTGAATCTTTCAAAATCCTAGTTTGCAAATTACATTGTGATTATTCTGCGATGATAGTGGACTGATAAAGAAGTTATGGCACGTATTAACAGAGCAACCAAACACGAAGTTTGGGAATAAAAGGGAAATATGTCCATTGTTGGGGTTATTTTTAAATTAGGGGAATACATTTAGATGTCAAGTGGTGTTTTTTGGGAAACAGCAGAAGATGATAAGGAAGGAAATAACCTTATAATTAAGGGTGTAGTAGTGCTTTATCTTGCTATGAGCTGCAGTAACTGTACTGTGAGACTGAACACATTATGCTACAGGCTCATTGGATTGGCTCATTTGTACAGTGAATGGTTATTTTAATGCTGTCCTTTGGCTCATATGTCTATTTTGCAATACCAAAACACATTCAAATGATACAATTAATAATTGAACTGAACTGAACCTGAACTGAGGAGAAAAGCTCAGATTTTTCTGACATTGCATTCCAATGTCAAGTATCAATCTGGATTCATTTACTTGCTAAATAGGAAATTGCACAGGTG
>NC_092057.1:25629113-25716613 GCF_039877785.1 Chaetodon trifascialis | reverse complement strand
TGTCTCAATGCGTACACTTCAGCTCTCTCGACAGTTTCTCTCTCACTCGGGGTCAGTCAGACACACACACACACACACACACACACACACACACACACACACACACACACACACACACACACACACACACACACAGTCCATCTTTCTATGTTACACACAAGTTCCCATCATCCGTCTCAACATACATGCAACCTCTCGCTGCCTTTGCGTCCGCTCCCTCTGTTTCTCTCTCTTTGTTTTCAGTGGCTTTACAGTTGAATTTCTGTCATATTATCTCTTGAGGATCACATCAAAGCTTTGTTGCAACGCCCCCATCAAACCCAACGCCACTGCTTCTCTGTCAACTAGCTACCTGCTGTGTGTGTGCGTACGCGTTAAAGAAAACGGAGCTAAATCTTGTAGTGCAGATTAAACAGCTGCGTCTATGCTGAATAAAGGAACGGGCTAAGGCCCTACTGTATAGAAAGACTGCCTGTGATTTCAAAAACGACTTTTCAAACTGAGAAAATCAATATTAGTGATGATCATCATTAAAGTCTCCTCAAGTGCAAGCACAGAACTGTGTTTAGATTCAATATTCTGTCAAATCATGTAGAAAGACAAAATTATTCATAATGCCATGAGGAATAAATGATTTAAAAATCTCTCAAATGTGTCAGTTTTGAAATAAATGGAGAAACGAGGAAGCGGAGGCGCATCCTTCACAGACTTCACAGAAGTCTCTTGCATGGGAGTTTCACTTAGCAGCGTGTTCTAACTCCTTTTTTCTCTCTCTCCTTTGCCTTTCTCCTCTCCTCTGTACTTCCCAGTTTCTTCACAGCTTGTCATTTGTTCCCTCTTGCCACCTTTCTCTCCAAGTGAAAGACGCATAATTATAACGATTCCTATTGCTTTTGCTTTCACACCCTTTCAGCTTTCACGGCGGAAAGCCTTTACAGCTTCTGTGAGTGCTGGACAGATAGATACATGTGGAACGATCACACGTGTGTGCACATTAGCCACACGCCATGCATGGCAACATGCTGAGAGTTCATGCTCCACTGGTTTGTGAGTGGTTGCTAAAAATAAGATGCTAATTGGAGGAGTTTGTTTGTTTAAACTAACACGGTAACATCAGCCAGCCTCGCGCGTGGGCTAATTATGTTCTACATTACTGTCTGAAAAATGGAAGAAAAGGAAAACACATGAGAACTGAGGATTCTAAATTGAGGAACAGTGGCTTAGGAGGTGCAAGACGATGATGATGACCTCAGGGTGGAGTAGATAAGTGGGAGCAATTCTATGGATAATCAAAAAACTAGATCCAAAAATACATGATGTAGATAAATAAAGGCCTCTCGAACAGGGTTTTCACCATCTAATTCATCATGGTTTATGCTATTATTTGGACTCTAGATGGCACTTTTGACTACATGAGGATGAAGCACAGTCTTTGGGAAGGCTAGTGCTTTGCAAGCTCTGGGACTGTATGATAGTATCTTTACTTCCACTAAGTGCAGTCTTTTTTTACATGCCGTGTCAGAGTTTAGTCTCAGTGTCAGAGTCAGATCAGAGGAACTTCTTTGTCCCACACATTTTATTCACTCTCCTGACTGCAAAGCACCAGACAACAGTGAGACTGGTGGTGGAACAAATTCTGGGCTCTTACTGTACTAGAATGAGTGCCAGATGGATTTCTAACAGCAACACCTGTGATTTGATCTCCTCATTGGCAGCTGTACAAAGTACCTCAGTGAGATCTAAAAATGATTGCTTTATTATTTATTCTTTTCCATTGGTCTGTGATCATAATCATACAGGGGAGGAGACCTGTCCAAATCTGTGAAGGTGAGGACACAGTTGAGAAATGCATCAGGTGAAAGGAGCAGTATAGAGGAATGTATATTTTGCTGAGGTGATGCCCACTTATGGAAAAATAATGGGTAACATGTAGACATGCGGAAAAGTCTGGCTGGCACCTAAAAGGTGCACTAATCCATCCTTTCATACCAACAATGGATTAAACTGCAATGTGAAAGTCTTGCTCGCAGTGACAAACCTCTCAGCTGTTTTCTTTCAGCTCATTATTTTGGTTTCACACTCCGCAACTTTACTGTTTTGGTTCACGCTCACTGCTCTCACACACGTTGTTTCCAGCCAAATCAGGCAGCAGTTCTCTCATAAAGCTCAGATAAACCCACTGTACACTACCTGCCCAGCACCAAATAACAAGCCTACAAAGTTAATGACGAGCTGGTGAACATTAATCTCCGAGAGAGTCAGACATTTTTTAACTGGTGGAAGGAGCTCAAAGGAGGATGAATATTGGAGTTGCTTTCAGAAACACCACTCCAAAGTAGAAGGGCACTTGGAGAGCACAGACCTCTGCCAATGCACATGCATATCTGCTAGCCCAGCCCCTTTAAGACTTTGCCTATTTCCAAAGCTACGAGAGTTTCACATTTGGATGTAAGAGTATAATTAGTTGCATGATATGTGTTTGTTTATGTCAAAAATGCATTCTTAGAATTGTAGTGATTGTACCGGTTCTTCCATGAAACTGCTGTCCCCGAGCGACTGCTTTCTGTATGAAGCTTGATAAACTACATCTGTGGGTGAGCACACAGGTTAACTGCTGCCTGTGACTGTGGATTGTAATATGGAGTCATCATATATCTACAATCGGCTGTTTTTTGTCACTGCTAAACTTTATTACCGTCTATTGGATTAGAAGATGTTAACTAATTCCAATCTGCTACGAAATTTTAGTTCTTCCTTTGCAAATGCTACAACCTTCAACCAAGATTTTCGTAAAAAATAAGGCCAGTAGTTTTCCATAATCCTGCTGACAAACAGACCAAGTGGCAGAAGTATGAAATGCTTATTTGCAAGCTCTGTCTATCAATGTGTAAATAGACAACTGTTTGTCAATCTTGTGTTCCAGCTTATTCCACTGGCCTCAAGTGACCAAAAAATGAATTAATGCTACTTTTAGCAGGAGCTGTCTTGATGTTAAAGAAGTTGATGGATAGTCTGACGCAAATTTACATTAGTGGCCCTTGATAGCCTGATTGACCATCAAGCCATTGATGGATATAAATGAGCAGGCACACAAATATACACATAAGTGCACTATTAATGGCCATGTATACAAATGGACATGCAAAGAAACACCTACACATACACGAGTCCATCTTATCGCCATGTAAAAATCACTGAAAAGCAGTTCACTCCACATAGGAGCTGTAATCAAGCCTGTAACAAGTCGCCAAGTACGGCACCCCTACACTGAGCCCAGGTGATAACGAGATCCGTTGTAAAAGTGACAACAACATCAGAGAACACTGCCGCCTTCCAACACCACTGCTTCCACCTGCAAATGAGGGAATGAGAGAATTAAAAGAGATTAAGGAATGACAAGCGCTCTCCAAAAAGGGAATGAGTCGCTCGTGGCCTTTCGCGGAGTGACTCTGAGCTGTACTGCGAAACCATTCTGTCACCGTCTGATAAGGACTGAGAGAAGCAGAGGGACAGAGACAAAGCGAGAAGGAAGCGAGAGAAGCAATGTTATGAAAAGAGAGGAGGTGGGTGTGAGAAAGACTGAGGAGAGGGAGGGAGGGAGGGAGGGAGGGAGGGACTGGATCAGAGGCCAGGCATGTTTTTTTCTGTTTTCAAGCAGGTAAATATACTTAGAAGAGTGGATGACGACTGAAACTGTCACTGCTGAAATGGACCTCTAACTAGTGTTTGATTAAGCTTTCTCTCCTTGATTCACACAACTTAGTATAATCTCTGATGCTCTCCCGTTTCACCTCCACACACGCACCACGTCTAAATCCTCGTAGCACTTTAGACAATACACACACAATTTCTCCCCGCTATGAAAAAAGTAACCTTTCAGCATCTTTTCCCAGCTTATTAATATGCCTCATTGCTAAAAAGCAAGAAGGGAAAATGTCTCATTTAAATTTGGAGCGGCGATGAGATGGATGTAGGGTTCCATTAAAGGCACCTCTCTCTTTTCATGACACACACACAAGCACACGCCCACACTTGTACATGCACACCTTGGCGGTGTAACACACAGCGTTGCATGACTCAGTGATTAGAATAATGGCTGTGAATCTCAATTGGAGCACGTTCTCACCATGCCTGACATTTCAACTCCTTGCCACGCTCTAATCTAGCATCTATCGCACACTGCTAAGTGGCTAGAGGAATAGCTTATGTTTGTTTTCTCTTATTCAGTCTTGGTTTTGAGCCAAGTACGATATCTTTTTTTTTTTTTTTCATTTAGATTTTTAGTTTTCTTTCAACATCACTTTGCTTTAATTTCTTCTAATCTCATCTCACTTTGATGCATTTCACCTTTAAAACTGCTATTTCCAGTGTAAATCCACTCTGACAGCAATGTTGCTCTCATCTACCTTGCATGTTTCTCGTCATGTAAATATTTGATAGCCCCCTTCTTCATTATTTAACTCAAACGCAAAACTAACTTTCAGGTACTGTAGCTCCACATATAAGCATATAGGAAATGTTACCAAGGTTAACAATAGGCTTATCCTTCACTCAGTCACCTTTATTTTCCTCCTGCTCGACTCTTATCCACCCTCGCACTATATCTCTGCAAGTCTCGCTCACCTACCTTGTGCATTTCTGTTGATATCTCAGTTTTTCCTTATCGCTGACACGCTTAATAAATCTGGGATCCACTTGATCTTCATCAGCACCTTCTTAGCACAGCAGAAGTCTTCTCTTGCAAATGTTTAACATTTTTTCATTGGTTTCACACATTTTTCTCACCCTTTTTCAAAATAGTTCACACAGATCTCACAGAAAGACCCCAAATTCTATTGGATTAACTGAGCAACACACAAGGAAAATATCTATTCGCAGCTGCTAGAAATTATTTGTAGGATTATGAATCTAATGCACCTGTGTGAAACTCTTCAATCACCAATCAGGCTCTCTATGAATGGTGCCACCTCTGTGTTACTATTTGAAAATTTGCAAGCATGGATCAAAGAAAATTGACCACAAGTTGTGTTGTTTGGAAGAAATATTAGAGAATTTGCAAACAAAACCATTCCAGCCATCATTTTGGGCAGGAACATTCAGTTTAGGCCTGTCTGTGAACTAAGACAATGGAACTTCTGATTGGTGTTCAATGTGTTCAAGTAAATGAGGAAAAGAGACTGCAAGACATTACAACAAATACCAAGTGAAATTATTAAAAGTTGGTCATTTTCGTCGTTTTGAACAGGTCGAAACCCTCCAAGATGATGGCAGAGACGCGTCTCATATGGTGCAGCACCACATTATAGCTGGTAAATGTTAACAAAGCAGTGGCAGACTCACTGTTAGGCTTCACCCTTGAACCAATCAAGTTTAGAAAAGGCTAAATTAGCTGATAGCTATGATTTCTGTCAGATGTGACTGAGCTACTGGGATGATGAATATTCAGTTTCTTTCCTCTTTGTATTTTTCACTTTTCAAACTGCTTTCTCCCTCCCTGCTATTTTCCAAATGAGAAGCAGTTAACATGTAATGTCTATCTTTGCGTGTGCCGCCTCAGTATATATCTGCTCTTACAGCAATGTTGCTCTCAGCTCACATTTGTGATAACATCTAAAGGCTACCTACGTCTTTAATCGGTGCAGTTAAGATTGTGGTGAAAGCTGCTTTAAAACCTTTAAATTACTTGCACTGGAGAGAGCATTGTATATTTTAAATATTTCTAAAATGAATCACCTTACCAGCTAACAGCACTATTTTTCCCTTCCCCTGAACCAAACCTATGAGGTTTTCTTGTCATTTTCTTGTTCCACTGATGTAACATAATTACATATAACAGTATATTCTACAGGGCACAGCCTGTGTCGGGACCTTCTTGCACATATTCTGAGAGCATTCCTGGATAAAGAGCTCTATTTTTAGTTGCTGTGGGCAGTTGGCAGGTTACAAGATTTTATAACCAAGCAAAACAGCCACTTTTGCAATGCCGTCAGCAGCGCATATAATTCTCAGGGTCAGGAATGACCTCTGTGCTGGTGAGTGCACTGCATCATTGCTGCATGAACGAAAAGCTGCATTCAAGCTACTGACCTCAACATGCTTGTTGACACTCTAATCCACTGGTTTGGCATTTGTGGAACAGCTTTACATTGGTGTTTCATGGGTATATTTGTTGGCACCTCTCATGCTTCAGGTTATTATGTTGTATCACTCTGATTGGTAAGATGCGGTAAAACTATCAGAATTACTACAATACAACTATATCTGTCAAAAGCAGTCGCTATGTGTCAGTGCTCTCTCTGGACCAGATTGCTGTAAAGGCCAGTTAAGTCTGAGTTGTCCTGCTGGTGGAGATAAAGCTGCCAGCACACAGTTTTTGTGTGTGTTGATATTCTCTTTTGAAAATTCGTTTTCATGATCGAGCAGGTTTTTGCAGTATTATGGAATTTGGTTTGTTTTATATGCTCAATGCTATTTTCATTTGGGGTTTTTATTTGATCTCATTTTTGTCATGTTTAAGGCAGTTCTCTGTATAGTGTTTAGAAGAGTCTTACAGATAATGTAAGTCTTTATCATTATCCTTTGTTTTGCTTATTTTATTCATGTATTCTTTAGCAATTTGTATTAATCTAAGTTTGTTTTGTCTCACATTGTTTCTGATGAATTTGGCAAATTGTCTCTGCATTGCTGTTTAAACTGGCCTGCAGCAAACACCTGCTCCTCCGATACAATATTGTTATAATGATGAAATACCTAGTGGATCCAGACCAGGGGAGTGGGATCCATCAGAGGGTCCTAAAATAAATCTAATGGGTCACAAAATTAGAAGGGGGATTAACAGGATTAACGGAGGGATTTAAAAACACTCCAACCCTCCAAATTGTTTATTTTTTCCCAAGGAAATTTCTTGGGGAGGAACTATGTAATTCAGTAGTAATTACAGGGAAAACAGGGACGGCTTTGTATTATTTCAGTTAGTTGTGTTCAGTTATGTACCAGTTGTTTATTTCCAGAAGAATTAACTTTATTGTTTCAATATTTTCAGTTGTATGTTTGGCTATAGAACAACATCAAATTTTTCCATATTCAGTGGACTTACTGTGCCAGTAATTAACTGGAATTAATTACATGGAAATTTACCAACTGAACACTATCTCTATGTTCCTGCAATTAGAGCTAAATCATATAATTCTTTCCAGGAAACTAGGAAATTATCAGGAAATTGTGAGAGAAATTACAGACCCGTAACTGAAGTACTACCCACATTTCTTGTGAGATATTGGATACTTTCACCTCTCCAGTACTCTAAAAATCCTTCACATGCAGGAAAAATCCCTGTTTGTACTGCTGACAGCTCATGTCCACACACAGGTCGTAACCTGTGTTGAGAGGTCGTGGGTAGACATGGCTTCATGTTGGGAGCCACTGCTATATGAATAGCATCAAAAATGAAGAGAGAGTTGACCTTCCCAACGAACAGACTGTTCAAAGCTTTAGAGAGGTCATATTTGTTGTATGGAACGCTATGAGCTACAGTTGTTTCCAATATTGTGTCCACTCCCAACATGCATAAACGCTCAGCTGCTCAGTCACACACGTGCACTCAGAAACACACACAGACGTGCACAGAATTGAAGCTGTCAAGTTTAACACAGCAGTCTGAATACCAGCTGTCATCACTTTCCTTGTCTCGCTGTCCCAGTCTCTTTTACACTGTCCCCCACATCCTGCCACTCTTTGTATTCTTTTCATACACACCCACCCGTATTCCTTGTATCTGCCGCTTTCTCTCACCTCTGAGAGTGTGAGGCACGATCCGACATTCTTTCAGTGGCTTGTTTGTTGACATCGCCATCATCCTTGTTGTGTAAATGTCACACCCACACAGCTCCATCAACAGGGTCCGCCCCGTCGTCAGCTAAAAAAGTTAACTGGTTTTCAAGTGCTGATGATTCAGTAAACTGTGATAATTTACTATTGTATTAGCACACAAAATACTGGAATCACTTCACGTGACGACTGAGCTCAATTTGTCAAAGACATTGTCTTCAGTGGCAGTAATGCACAATGAGCTGGGATATAGTGTTGCTAGGTATTGTCACAAATGCTTAACACTTCACAACATTTAAAAGCCTTTGGTGCTGTTCAGACAAAACTCACCCTTATTTTTCCCGCAGCTCCAAAGTTTTCACATGCTGATACCATATCATCCACACCACCCACGGCTTCACTGCACAAAAGCAATGAGCTGTAATTTATTTTGCCTTTTCACCTCAGAGTTGGATCCAGTGAACATCTTCATTAACTGCACTGGAGACATTAATTTTGTGGCTTGCAAAAAAAAAAAAAAAATTAAGGGGGGGGGGGGGGGGTTACTACTCAGTAGATATAAAACAGAATTGATGATCCCTGAACTGAAATCACACAGGTGAAAATCCCAAGGCCCCTTGCTTTCAATATTTAAGCACCAGGTAAGAGACAGTAAGGTTGCTCTAAAGCTCAACTACAACACTGTGCTTCATTCTGACAGTGTCATCACATCTGCTTTATATCTCTGAAATAAATCTTGCTCTCTTAGCTTGATGCCAGCACACTAGCATGTGTCTTGCTACCCGTAGAGAGCACAATGCTCTGTTTACTTCTTTCATTAAATATATTTCTTGTTTGTAACTGATCCAAAATTTCACATTCTGCAGCACAACTTTTCACAAGGCCAAGGAAAACAGATCATATAAAACCAAATTCACAATAACTGCAGTGGCTCCTAATCAATTCCAGCATCAGTTACTTATTCTAGATGCTATTTATGCTACAAAATAATAAGAATAATAATAGTGTTAGGATCCTGCAGTCTGTCTTATCCTTGTGTTTTCTCTTTCCCTTTCCCCGGTGTAGATTGTGTCTGTTTGTCTTCCCCCCTGTCTGTGTAGCTGGGTGTGTCTCTAAACCTGGCCGGCTCCGCCTTCCCCGGAGCGCACCGGAGGCACATGACGCTGATTAGGCACAGGTTAAAAGGAGAGAGCTCTCTCCTACCTGTTGCAGGATTGTTCCAGACTCCTTCCTGAGTCCTGTATCCTGGTGTGATCGTGTGTTCAGCATTGTGAGTACTTACTCTCCTTATCCTCCGCTCATGAATGTGCTAATGTTCCTCTTATGTACCACCACTTAAGGTGTGTTTTTCTGTCCGTGTGTGCCTTGTCTCAGACCCGTCACTACAGAGCTCCCATAGTTTTCTCCACTCTGTTAGAGTGTGTTTTTTGCTCTCAGTTATTTTTCCATTCCTTTTGAGTGCACTTTTGGTTATCAATAAATTTGATTCTTTTTATTACCTTCTCTCTGGTCTGCATCTTTTGGTCCTGTCTAAAATATTAGGTGAATACCATAACGAATAGGATTGTAAAGTGTAAGTTGTTCTGCCTTAACAGGTGCAATAAAACTCAGCGAGGCCAGTGTTATTTTTTCCATACTCGTGTTCCATGAAGACCTGCCCCTACTCTGCCTCTGATTGGCCCGGACCCTGATAATTTTTTCTAAAACGAATCAACTCACCAACATCTACCTCTCACCATAACCAAGCAACAAACTCTGGCCAATCAGAGGCAGAGTAGGGTGGCTCTCTGTGGAATGCAGGTGGGAAAACACTGGAGGGAATGTGTATTTTTGGAGCACTGAGTCTTCAGAGCAACAGAGATTTGTTTTTGGGATAACAGACTATCAGAGAAATGGGCTTTCGGTCCAACGGGACACTTTTCGGACAATTGGGATTTCATAATAATGGATCGTCAGAACAATGTGTAGTCACCCCCCACTCAGGGGTTTCGTGAAATGCCCGTAATAGAGAGTGAGTCATACAAATGGGGGTAACAGCACACACTTTCAGACAGTCTCTCCTTAAATGCAATGATGTTGTGTGAAGAAGAATTTAGAGTTTGAGAAGGAAGACACACTGTTCTGTGTTTTCTGTATGTGTACATCATTCACAGGTTATCAGGATTATCATTAATAAACATTTTATAACATACAGCTTACGATGCTGTCCTAGGTGCATGGTATCTGCATAAACCTGAGTATAATAGCTAAAAAGGCTTTCCGCTGATGGTGCTTTCATTTTAGAACTATTCACAGGGACGATTAAACAACATCAGTGTTTGCTGGGTTGACATGGTACAATGACGAGTGCATCCTGCAGGTGTCACAGCAACAAGAAACTGCTGTTTGCTGGAACTTAGAATCCTGCATACTTTCTTACATCTGCAAGTTGCAGTGTGAACTGGATGCATGAATTACTTTGCAGGCTTTGGAAAGTTGCAGAAATTACCACCCACCAATTCCTACTTTGGAAGGGTGTGAAGGAGATGAAACCAGTTTGAAACTTGAAATCAGAGAGGGCAATGAAGCACTGGTTTTGAGTTTGGTGTGACTGTGAATGAGAGCCAGTGAAGCTTAGCTTGGGTTTGCCTGCTCTTCTGTGGGTTTCCTCATTGTCTTAAAACAAGCATAGGGGCTGGGTACTCTCTTAATGAAGGGTGTTGATGTATGTAAGAAACAAAGAAAAAACGACTTATGGGTGCAGCATGGGTGGAACCAGATCCAGATTTCCTCTAGTATGGGATAATAAAGGGAATCTTGAATGATGGCATACTAAATGCACAAATTCATGCTTGATTAAGCTCAACACCACTGACTGCTATACCTGAGAGGCAATAAACTGGTACTGAGAATTAGAATGTAACATAGATGGGTTAAGACATTTTTTAAATCACATTATGTAAATTTAATTAAATCCACTTTTTCAACCCAGCATTAAACTTGTGTCTTCCAACTGAGTTAATATCATACTTTTTATGCACTCACAACGCATAAAAAGTAAGGTCCAAGCTCCTCTTCCAGGCACAACCCTGGAAAGGCAGCGGGTATTGAAAATGAATGGGCTGATTGAATGGGCCTGTCTTTTCTCTTTAACTGTTTTTATGTTTATGGACGCTCATGTATATGAGCTCTATAAATGTTTACTTGAAACGTTGGAGCACAAAACACATCTTTATTCACTCACATACAGTATGCTTGTGCTCCTCCACAGTCCCTGTGAAATGGTGTGCTTACTTGTTTATTTTCTCTGCCAGTTTCTCTGTCAATCACATGCTTACTCTCTGTCCAAAAGTGATCCATTTATTGATCATTCATTCACTCAGTATGTCAGTCAGTGACTCAGCCTCCAACTTGCCTCTCCTTCACTCTCTGCCTCCATCTCTTCTGTTGCTTTGCTTGTTTTTGCTTCTCTTTCCCTCTCTCCAAGGAATTCAGTGAGGACAAACACAAGATCCCAAACTGCTGAACAGTCGTCTAGATGTCACTGAGTTTATGATGCACTGATGGAAAAGCAGGCCGGTGCAGCAGAAGAGTGGAGATAATGTAAGTGGTGTTGGTATAATTGCTTTGTGATTAATTACACACTGAGGGAGATGGATGCTTTAAAGGTGAAGATGTGTGTGCCGGTGTCATTTTTGTTTTTGTGGGACAAGTGCAGCTAGTTATCTTAGTTCAGTATTAGGTGTGCATGTACTGAGTGACAGTGCATTAGTGGGAGGTTGAAAAGTGAGTCTTAATTTAGGTCAGAGCCTTTCTAGGCAATTAAAGGTTGTGTTCACAGGAGAAAATCGCAAATGAAATAGTAAAAATAACACAGGTGTGTGTATAAACACGTACACTCACCCTGAGGAGAGCACTGGGAATGCAAAACCTTTCACATCTCAGCATGAATGTGTCTCTGTTTATGTATCGATGAACACACCAGGACACACACGCACCGTGGCGCTTGTCTTACAACCCACATGGAAACACACACATGCTCATGTAATCATGAAAGCGTGACTCAGACTCTAACCACACCATCATTCAACTGCATGAAAAAGGTGTCTGTGAGTGTGTGTGTCACAGGCTCTTTGACAAAGTAAACTGATGCTGACTGTTTGCTGAGCCTCACCCGTTTAGCTACTGGTGCTAGGCCAGCGTCCGTCAAGCTTGCTAATTGTTGCATGACGGTGGCAGATTCATGACTTGAAATTCTTGATAATTTTTGATGCAATAAGATCTTTAAATTCAGTGTTACACTCAAATATGCTTCTTGTTTCTGGTTGGTTTTGCTGAAATGACAACTTTTATCACAACTGTATCTGCCGAGCTAGTTAAGCTAATGTTAGCCCTGTGAGTTCACTGAAAACATTGTCTCTGGCTGACTTTTTTCATTTCATTTTTCAACGGGTGCATTTGCAGTCACTCGTTTGTAGGCACAAACTGGATGTTTGTAAATTCAGCGCGCTGTTCAAATGTACCGTTCGGTTATTCATGCTCTGAAAGCAAAGCAAAGCCCACCCTGGGCAGCTAAACGTTGGCTAAATGTAGAAACTGTGGTGGACTGATAGGTGAATTAACCAGAATACTTCAACGCACAGGCTTGAACATGAATCAAGGAGATAGTTTTGTTTTTCTGAGGTTAGCTTGGAGGTATTGGTTGCTGATGTGTTGAAATGTTAATGTTGTTTAGCTAACGTTACATTTGACAAGCAGACATATTTAGCTAGAGCTGAGTTGTAGGTTAATGTTGCAGACAAAAAGGTAAAACTTTTTTGTAAATATGGTGTTACTAACGATCAACGATAACAATAGCTAGTTAGCCAGACGTGCTAATGTTTGCAGCTTGGAGCAGACAAATATACTCTTTACACTTCTGCTCATGTTTTTGGTTTTACATAGGCTAAAAAGAAAAAATCCATTAACCTTGACCATTACTACTCAGATCCAAGCCAGCTGTGCCTAGTTAAGGTTGCCAAGCTATGACTGGACAATCACTGTTTGGATGAGGGGTTTAGCTAACAGTCACTTGCATGGCTGATGCAAAGAAAACTTCAGTAAACAAAGTGAACAGGCAGGTGAGCGAGTGAGAGAGTGAGCGAGCCAGCCAGTAAGTGAATGGGACTGAGAGAGTAAACAGGTAAATGAGTGAGTGAGCGAGCGGCTGACTAATCAAGTGATTGAATGAGCAGGTAAGTGACTATGCATCTCACTGATGAAGTCACCAGGCACTTAAGCCTAGAAAGCAGTAGGTATTTTATATGTTAATGTGCGTGAGAGGAAAGTTAGGAAAGAATGTGGTGTGAAAAGAAATGAGGGGGTAAGCAATGGTGACAAAAGGTGGAAGCTGGGCGGAGGGAGGGATGGAGGGAGGGAGGGGTAGAGAGCGTGGGGAGTGGAGCACGGGAAGAGGGGAGAATCATTGGAGTGTGTAGGAGGGATGGAGAGAGGGAGTGTGGGTGGCTGTGGAAGCTGGTGGTAATCAGAGGGCAGTGATGGGTGGTCAAGCTGTGCGTGTGTGTGAGTGTGTGTGTATTTGTGTATGTGTGTGTGTGAGCCCCAGTGTGGTCAGGGCTCTGTGACAGACCGACACTGAGTTCCTCTGCCCTTACAGTGTGTCGGTCTGACTGTGCACAGCTGTGTGTGTAAGCTGTATTTTAAGGTGGCTGAATGGATTTTCAGACACTTTTTCTTCTCTCCTGCTGATTTACTGGGTGCCTCTACCAAAGGGGTTCTGTACCTACCAGTGAGCAGAGGTAGAAAGTTTGCATCAAACCTAACCTCACATTTTCAATAGGATATGTGACTTTTTCAAATCACAACAACAATCACTAAACTGATTTTTACCTTCACATATTCAAAAAATGTCTCACCAACACTAGAAATCAATAGAGTTGTGTAATGACAATAATAGGTAACTGCTCACCGTTCACTCGTGTGACTATGCGCTGCATGTTCTTCATCTTTTGAAATTGCAATTCCAAATGAGAGTCACGTATCTAATTATATTTCTGTGACTGTACTTCTATGAGGCAGTATGCAGTGCCTCGATTAGGGTTGAAGTTTTTCCAAGGATTTTAAATTGACTTGTTGAACCTTCTGCACAGTTGACATTTACAGTTTTTGCACTCAGTGTCATTCATTTAATCTAGAAATAATATTTTGCAATGCAGCTGAACTGCAGAAAAGTAATTGGGAGAAACTGGAACATGAAATTGAAGCGTGTGCGTAAACTGCTGAATCATGGTTAAGGCCTCTGTTCTATAACCTGGAGGGGTCACTGCGACCTCTTTGACATGTGGGAAGGTTCAGACTGTTTAGTCAGAAATATTAGAAAACCTTGGGGTGTCTCAGTTTCTAAAGATATGCTGGATGGAGACTGGATTCTGCTGTTTAGACAAGACAGCTAAGAAGAGCCATACACACCCCTCTCTGTGATCTTGTTTTCTTGAGTATATCTAGCCTTCTGGAAGTGTTTTGTTCATGCAAAACCAATGCAGCCACTTCAGAGTTTGCTTTTGTGCAGTGCTTTAATAAATGCATTCATTAAGACAATGCAGGCTGACCAGAGTGCTTCTTTATTCATCAAAATGTAGAGCGCTTCTAAAGTCCGATTTGATTCATCAAAGCATTTAAACTGGAAGAAATTAAAACAGATTTATATTAAAACCATTTGATGCAATGTTCTGCCTTATTTTATTTTTGCATATTTCATATTACCCTTGAAATGATATGGAATTAATCTCACCACAGCGTGTCCCAATGCAAGTGAACTTCTGCTTCTCTCTCTTTTGATTCTCGTAACTAACAGCAAATCTAAATATTGGTATCGCTCTCTAAACTGTTTGCTGCATATTTCTGGGTGATAAAATGTGTGTGGCTCCCTGGAATTCAACTATGGTTGTCTATGCATGCATATTGGAGCTGTGTGGGAGTAATTGTGTATGTTTTCTTACCTCTGAGATGCCCAATGGTTTTCATTTAATACAATCACAAAGTTAAGATGGTCAATCCATAACAGTTTATACTACCTGTAGAGTTAAAAGAATAGATTCGTTTGATCAGATATCCTAGAACTGAAAGTCAGCTGCTGAAATCAGTCAGAAACCAACAGCTGCTTGCATTCAAAAATGAGGAAATGGTCGTCAGAACTATACATTTGTAAGAATTACAAATCATTTCTGTGTCGTTTTCATGTATTCATTTCCATGCTGTCATTAAATGAAGCTCATTTCTATAAACATCCAGAGAATGGTTACCCAAAGCTCAGTCGTCCCTGTGTTTTTTTTTTTTTTTTTTGTGGCTCTCTGTCGGCTCACTGTCTTCTGACTGGCTAAGCTTTGAGATCACCTTTCTGTGATCATTGTACTTACTACTGTGTGTGGGCGAGTGAGGGAGGGAAGGAGACAAAGACAACGATGGCATATTTTCTTGTCTGCGTCTTTTCCGTCTTCCTCTTTACCGCCGCTTCTGCTTTGATTTATGCCCCTCTGTCCTCTTTCCTGTCTTCTTCCACTTCTTTTCTTCTTTCAAACCCTCCACTGATACGACAACACACACACAAACACAAACAACTTCACAGTAACACATACTGTTTGTGCACACAAACTGGGTTCCCAGTAGGATGTGACACCGAGACACAAACCAGTAGAGCCCAGTGTGAGCTCAGTCATGGATCACTGGTAATCCCTACAGTGGATCAGTGCCCCTGTGTGTTTGTGTAGACAAATGTGTGTGTTTATTTGTGTGTGGCTTGCTGAACTTTTGGTTTCAATCATGCCAGTGAACAGACACATAAACACTTCCACTTCTGCAACACTTACACACACAATAAGTTTGAGTATCATCCTCATCCCTTGTCGACATTTGCTATTAGTTTAAATGCCAACATAAACATCTCTATTCCTTCCTATAGACACAGTCACACACATACGCGCGCACGCACACACTCAAACCATCACTGTGCTACTTTACATTCAAATCTTACCTTGGCTGTGCTTGTGATTAAATTCCTTGTCTCCGAGGAGAGCAGATGCTATTGTTTCCTCCCTTTGGCTGCCATGAACGGAATGAGACTTGAGATCCCCATTCTGGCTCAACCGCCTCGCAGTTGCACTGCATCTATGAGGCCCGACATGTAGTGGAATGAAACTACAGGGTAATATATGGTTGCCATTACCCCGAGGCCCGCCAGCTTAACCTCTCTCATAGATCTCCCAGCAGAATCTCCTCTATGTACTATTCAGAGTTAAAGCTTGTTCTCTCTAAGTTGACTTTTGTGGGTGCAGGCATATGACCGGCTCGCTGCTCTCATATTCCTGCCTTACTCACATATGTATGAACATGTGGAAGTTATCTGTCCTGTGATATGAGTAAAGCAATCATTTTCCTTGCCCACCATCATGCATGTGTAGTGCTAAAGCCAGCCAACAGGTGGCACTGCAACTCTTTGTTTTCTCTGTGTGAGGAGCTGTCTGTGGTTCTGAATGTAAATCTCCCTGATCTGCTGTTGCAAAGGGAGGAAGAGAGAAGAGTGGGGAGAATGGGTGGGATTGAGGGAACGTATACAAGAAGAAAAGGATGAGAGGAAAAGAAGAAAAGGGGGACAGGATTTAAAAGATGGGACAGGAAGGAAGGGGTAGACAGGAAATTTAGTCAAGGGAGAAGTTAAGGGTAAAGATGAAAGAAAAACATGATGGCAGTGGGAGGCACTAAGAAAGAGAAGAGACGGGGTTTTAAAAAATAAAAGGGTGATCAGAAAGTAAGGAGAAAAACGCACAAATGAAGGCAGGAATAAAAAGAAACTGCAGAGGTAAGACGCCCTCTAAATCAGAAAGAGCAATAAATCAGACAGAACGGCGAAGAGAGAAGAAAATAGGAGGAAGAGATGTAAAGTGAAAAAAGGGAGGGATTATGCCATGCTTGCCACTTCAATAAACAGAAGGTAGGTTAAACAGGAAATAAGTTACCCTGTGGGCATTCAGCAGGAACTGTATTTGTTGAATGGAAGAATGGAAGAAGATGATGAAAAGACTGAAAAGTGCAGATTATGAAGCTGATGATGATGATGATGATGTCAAAAGTCAAAAGTCTCTATCATCTGTGGCCTCTCTGTCTCTATAGACTATTTAGTCGTGGAAAAAAAGGTTTACTCACCTTCTTAGCCTGTGTCTCAAGGTCCCTTCGGTGATCTTGGGGTGATCTACGAGGATCTGTGCAAGGATCAAGCTTTTCAAATTCACGTACATGTCTGTATTTTTAGTGTTTATGGTAAATACATTTGCCTGTGAACAAATATGGTCTATTGCTGTCGAAATTTTAATACAATAAAAGGTATACACCAAGAAAAAGGATCAGAGAGGCAAGGCGATACAGCAGATACTAATAAGCCATCTGGGTGCAGGAGGTGTTAAATCTGAAATTACTGATTTTTAATGACTACTCTGGGGCAGTGGAAACAATAACAACACTAACATATCATTTTTAAGTTGATACAGCAAAGTTATTAACAAACCGTTGCTCATTTACACATCCGGCAGTTCTGGAGCAACATTATCATTCATTTGGAGTCGTGTTTCTATTTTCTGTTCTTCTCAATGTTCACTCTCTCTCTCCTCTGCTTTGGTCTCTACAAAAAGCAGCTAAAGGCTTCACTATGTTCACCAGCTAATTGCTAACGGTCTCTGTTGCTGTTTGGTGCTGAAGTGCACAGTGGGTTTTTAGAGCTTTTTGTCAGAACACAGCTGCGTGCTGAAAAGGACGCTATGACAGCTATGAGAGGCAACCACAACAGGAGAGTAGCTGGCTGGACACCGAAACAATGAGCTGAACGCTATAAAGCTCCATAAAGCTGCAGACAGCTGCAGGCTCGCATCAGATTTCTCTGTAGGGTCATGGCTATGAGCGACCCCTTTGATATTGTCACATTGTCATCATAAATATATAGAGTATAGCTGCTTTAGGCTGATTGACTATGCAGTCCTACCATTACCAGACTGTTTATTTGCTGAAAAGAGCACTCCAGCTACTTAATATCACACTTCTATAAGTCTAAAAGAGGTTTAATATCGAAGTCGAGAAATCAGTTTTTACTCTCTAGTATGGGTCAAGCTCCAGAAAGTCCTACTTTTCCCATAATGCAAATGGATAACATCTGTTATCAGCCACCCCGCTGTCTTTTACATGCCTACTTCTTTCAAACACCACACTCCCAATTTATAACACAGGCTTCCTGTTAACAAAATGGAAATCCCAAGGCCAAGCTGAGATAAGCCTGATGACATCTTCAGGCCTATTTTTGGAGACTTTGTAAAGATCCCCCAGAGCCACAAATGACATTATTCAACCGTTTCCACGGGTGAGTGGTACTTCCTTATGACAAGTAAACTGAACTTCATGTGTAAAATTAGTGGAGGCCCTCTTTAACAAAGCTGTAACATAAGCTTTGCACTGATAACGCTCAGCAGACATCTTCCTGGGTCAGGGGCATCATCAATGCACATTCACATTGCAAGCAACTGGAACTGGGTACAGGCTTCTGTGAGGCTCACAGGACTCTATAGTTTTTGCTCATTTATCTCCACATCTTCTTGATTGATTGAAAATTACATGAGAACAAAAACACTAAAAAACACATCTTTGTTACCAGCCAATTAGGAGCAGTTTTAGGATTAGGATTCACACAAGGGCAAAGGTCTTCTGGCTTGATCATTATCACACTATGGATGCTTACTTTATGTACTTCTGCCCAAGCACTGAACACACTGCTGCAGTGATTGACGGCAAACTGATGACGATGGCCTCAGGATGATCAGTGTTGCAGCAGCTCCCTTAAGGTCTAAGTATGCTTGAAATGAACTAGGTCATGAAATATGTTGTCCAAATGCATCTAAAGGATATGTGTAGCTCTTCTAAATGGCCACGTTTAAAGGTCGGATGAAACGCCTGCCATCATAGTCTCCTCCAGGCATTCTGTATCCTTTGTAGTCTCAGCATAATGGCACAAGCCATCCCACAGTCTCTTTTCAAAGACATTGATGGTATTTGACTCTAGGCACCTTGCCTACTTCCACACCTCCAAGCACCTGGATGTTTGCTGTGTAAAATGTGTATCAGTGCGTTTACGTGAACCCAAGTAACCAGATTATAGTCAGCTTTCTCCAGTAATTTGATTTCTAAAATTTCATGTAAATTTGGGGAGGGGGTTAGAGAAACCACATTTCCCCAGGTGGAGCGGTCGTGGACAACACAGATGTCTCCACCATGCGTATGTAACAAGGTTTCTAATCAGCTTTTTACATGCACGAATGTGCATGACAAACAGCAGAGTGGGTCAATCAAAAGACAGATCACAGTTTCCCCTGTTAGTCTAAATAATACTTTTCCCACCACTGAACATTTCACTAGTTAAATTCAAAGCTTCATGTGCTCTGACTGTCTGTCTGCCCAGCAGTCTGCATGTAAACACAGTGCACAATGGTTGTATTATCAGTTACAAGAAAGTTCCAACAAATTTGGACGCAGTTCTTCTGATTTCACCAACTGGAAGAGGGTTTCAGATGATCAACAAACATGTCTGTGGCATACTGAGGTCTTCATATCTGACCACTCTGCAGCAGTCCCAGAGCTTTGCATTCTCACTCAGATGGAGAATAAAGAAGGCTCCGTGCAGGTTGGCAAAATCAAAGAGAACGGTTTCTTGGCTTATTCTTGTGCAACATCATTGTGTACCTTTGCAAAGAGAGTCCAACTCATTCCCCTTTGTGGTGAGGAAGAACTTTTTGTGTATAGTGAAGTTTGCTGTTGAGTGCATCAATGTTGAGCCACTAAGTCTGTCCTTCACAGGATGACTGTGGACCAGCTGCAGTGACTTGCCAAGTCTTCATTTTCATGAGATAAACTCCGAGTGTGGGAAGGCATCATGGTAAGAACCTCTCTGCATCGATGCTCCTCTTTATAGCTTTACAGATTTCACTAAAGTGGAGGGGAGGACTGGCGCTCACTACCAAGGGCATTCTCCCACCATGTGATTATCTTGCCGCCCACTCTGTCGTATGGGTTCTGCAAACTTGTTGGTGGAAAGGAGAACAATATACTGCAGACCACAGACAAGTTGAAGGTAATGTTTGGGGAAATTCCTCTTTCAAATGGATCATTTGACAGTATTGACCAACAACATGTCCTTGCTGCGTAAGTCTTAACTGCATTGTAACATATGGACTTTCTGTTAATGAGTTACTGTCTTGACATACATGAAACAAATGAGCCATGTCGTGTTTTCTGACATATACATTTGATGCCATGTGTTACCATCCTCCTGTACAAAAATGATCACAAAATGACCACAGGAAGAACCAATGCCCTCTTTACATGGCAGAGTACGATTGAGAAGACATTTTTTTTATTTTTTGTTCTTGGACGCAAACTCCAGTATAAGGAGATGCAGAGGCAAGTTGCAGAAGCCTAATGAGTCCTGTTACAGCCTTGATGAAGGGCTTTACCTGTGGTCATAACTATATGCATAACCCATAACACTTTGAGTGCGTTTGAAGCAGCCAAATAACCAATCGACAAAAATATACTGTTGTATCAGTGCTCTGAATGCATGGTGGGATGGAGGTCTGTGATGAAAGAATGTGTTTACTGTACAGGCTGCCAGACTGCTTTTATTTTTTCTTTACTGCCTGTGTATGTAAGCTATTCCCTACTCACTTGTCTGTAGTCCACTGGTTTATACAGCCTCTGTCCATTCGTGTCTCTTATATTCTGTTTTTCTGTGAAATTACCTTTCTTCCTCACCTTTTCAGTCTCTCTTTCTACCTTTTTCACACACACACACACACACACACACACACACACACACACACACACACACACACACACACACACACACACACACACACTGATTTGTTCTTTCTCTCTCAACCTCTGGTTGTGAGATCAATGCCTCCCCCAGGTAGGATGAGTCTGAGTTATTCTGCTGCACAGTGTGGGAGAGTTAAAAGGCAGACCTGTGGCATATTGAGTCAAATTTTATGTGCATCTCAATGCTCCTTGCATGTTTTCTGTATTTGAAAATCACTAAATGGGAGTCAGACTAGAAGATTTCTCTTATCCTGTTAAGATCTGAGAGGAGGATTCAGTGCTGTGCATTGGAAATGAAAATTGTAGCAAGATTTAGACAAGCGAGGCTTTAATATACAGATGAAAATGATCGCTTCGCCTTGAAGCTAGCTACTGTAAAACTATTTGAACTTGAATCCTGAATCAATATTAAATATTGATACACATCAAAATTTTCTATTCTTTCAACAGGTTGTTGATTTTTTTTACTCCTTTATGTGTTTTTGCATTGACAAACTCTGTACAGCTGGTGTAATAAATCCTATGGTGCACCAAATTCCATGTTTTACTCGTCCACATGCTGAGTTAACTGTGTGGTAGTGTTCTGTTCCCACTGTTGTCACAGCCATGTCATTAGAGATATGTAACACCGCATTAGAAACTGGCTTAAAACAAACCACCATCAGTGTTAGCCTGTGCGTGTTTGTTTCTTTGGGCATGAATGCACAAATGCGTCTGTATTAGCGGATGGAAAGAGAAAAATGGAACCAGATAAGTGAGACAAATCAGGGGATTGGGATAAGGGCAGTACTCCAGGAAGAAACCCTAACCCACAAAATTCTGTGAATTCCTGGATTTTCTGTTGCAAGAACAGAGCTCACAGAAAAGCTCCTGATCCACAACTTGAGATTACCTCCAGTCTGCGTCTGTTAAGATGGCAAGAACTGCCATGAAATGAACCATTTAAACGCCATATATGTGAAATGGGTTGTTGATAGTGATGAACCCACGGAGAATTAACACCTGCCGCTGTAGCTCACCTCAGCATCAATGGAGCATTTTATCACCTTTCATCTTGCTGTTTTCATTTTTCCTGAACCCTGCTGTTTTGATTTACTCCCACTGCTCTCATCAATGTAGTTTCAAGTTAGCAACTAGCTAGATGGAGACCAAACAGGAGCTAAAAGAGAGTGAATACCGGCCTTTTATTCATCCAGTGCCAGACGCATGACTCCAAATGAAAGCTAAAGTCGCTCTCTGTCTTCTGGATGTCTAAATAAGCAGCTGTTTGCTAACAAGTTCACCAAATTAACTGTGATGATATGTCAATGCAGCTGGTTTCTGCTGCTTGAAAGTGGTCAGAATAATCAGTTATTGCAGGTTTAAGGTTAGAACGAAACTGACTTTCTGAACTACTCAAAGCTGGGCTTTTCACAATGAGCCCTGCTTTGTTAGTGCCCTTTCTGGTACACCTCTCCAACGCTGCCTCCCTTGCACTTGTGTGTTTACAGGGTGTACACATCATGTATCTTGGCGAATTAAGTTGTTTTCAGTGCCCACTATTAAAGTTAAAAGACCTCCATCGTCCAACACACACAAACACACTGGTGGTAATGCAGGTCCTGAGGTACTATCTCACTGTTCTTTTAGCAGAGCACGCAGCATTTATCAATCTCAGTTTCACTTCACACCCACACACTTTCGCACTGGCTCAGTTGTCTTTTTTTCTGGTAATGATGTGTGTAGATGTGTGTGCGCCTGTGTGTATTCATACCCATATGGTGAAAATATTGTTTTATTACCAAGAGGGCGAGGCTCCTAATTTCCCTTGAACAAGGTCATATCCTGTCTAGCGAGAAACAGGAAACAAAGGCCATGCTCGTCAGGAGGAGACCTGGATCCCAGTGCTGCAAATCACCGATGTCATGCCTTCTAAGTAGAGCTGGTCCCCTTTCTCTCTTTAGTGCTCATGAGTGTACACATGCTTGAATGCATAATGCAAGCCAAGTCAAGATCTAAATCACAGCCATGCTGTTTTGCCTCGCTGTGGCAGATAAATCTGAGTTGTGGTTTTGTGCGTCTGTATGTGCATGCAGCGCCCACGGCATCTGTCAATCATCGCTGTCGTTTTTGAATGAGCTTCACTGGGAGATGAGGGTCTATTTGATTTGATCGCTGAGGGGAGGCATACGGCCTGTATCATTGTATCACACACACAGAGGGAAGAGAAAGTTGCTATTCCTGCAGCACGTCAGATCCCCTTGAATGCACACACACCGGCTGCATGCATAAAAACCAACACAGGCCAAGACAGACACAAAGACACATATGTGCACATGTGCAGGAACTTGGCACAGTCCCTGGATATGTTATATCACAGCAATGCTCTGGTGCGTTTAAATGAACGCTCTCTATCCTCACCATTTAGGCAGAGAGACAGAGAGAAAGACGTCAAGCAAAAGAAGACGAAGATATGATATCTTACAGCTGAAAGCATAAAAAGAAGTTGAGAATGTGAGTCCTGTATAGGGAGGAAGACGAGAAGGACGGGGGTGACACTGTGAGACAGGGAGACACGCAGAGTGACAGACAGTGTCTGGTCACAGGGCTGGAGGCTAGTCTCCTGCTGTAGATAAAGTGCAGACAGAGTGTGGGCTAGCTTGGCCTGCTAACCTTGGAGTGCTAGTAATTGGCACTTAGCATTAAACAGCCCCTTTCCCTCTGGGATAATAAGGCTCACGAAGAAAAGAGAGAGCTGTAAGCTTTGAGAGACTGAAAAGAGTTCATCACGCGCGCAAATATTAGCTCCAGAGAAATGTATCTTATAAATACAAATGTCAGTACATGATTGAGGGAAATCTAATTTAGCAGAAACATTACATGTGATATATAATTTAATACACACACAGCTATTTCTGATTTAAACATTCACAAGCTAGCAAAATATGTGAAACCTTGTAGAAAAGCTGAGTTGAATGTTAATACACTGTTGGATGTCTTACTTCCCGAGCTTTGCCTCTATTCATATATTTGGAAAATCTCATTTTCTACATTTTGAGCCTCCCAAAGCTCAGTAACACTTGTGATTTCAGTCCGTACTACAAAGCGAAAAGTCATGCACTTGGTGTATGGAAAGAGTAGAGCCACCTTCAAAAGGGCTGTTAATCATTCTAGTCTCACTTGGGGCCCAGATTCAGCCTGCTTTGATTCACCACACTGCGCAGCAATATATACAGTTCTTTTGGGGAGGGCCAGGGACTCATGTTTTACCAGCATTTGTAACAGATAATATCCATTAATGTGCAGGTACTGCAGACCAGTATGTGTAATAGAAAAACTACTCTGCATGTGTGATAAGTAAAGAGGACACAGACAATACTATCCATCTGTGAGCAGTTACATGAATGCAGCGTTAAAACAATTTTAAACCCAATAAAGTAGCAAGCAAACAGTTGTTTTCTTACACATCCAGTATGGAGCAGCGTTGGCATTTATTTGGAGTTGTGTGTCTGGCCACCTGATGAATGCGTATACAATACTTATTTAATACTTGAGCTCTGTTTCGGCCTCCACCAACTCCTGAGAAAAAATATCTGGATCTTTAGCACCTAGAAGCTCAACTATGTTCGCCAGCTAGATACTAACTTTGTCTGTCACCTGGTGCTGAGAAGGTGGTGACCATCGGGTTTATCAGAGCTTTTCTGTTGAAAGCAGCTGCCTGCTGCTGCTGCTGCTGCTGCTGCTGGAAACTACGCTAATAAGAGCGGTGAGACTGCTGGTGGTGAGAAATGCTCGTTAAAGCCGCAGAGCTGGTGCTGGTTCTCTTTGGATTTGTCACTACGAGCGATATAATTCACAGTTTTAACAGTCATTCGATCCAGCGTTAATATAAAAATACTGATTAGTGCTGCTTCAGCAGGGATAAATTATTTTGTTAAAATTCAACAGCCACAGCTCTCAAGACTTTTAGACACGACATGTCAAGGCACGACTGGTTTGATATATTATATGTTAAGACAGGACAACCTTACCTAAATGTATTAACTGTTGCTTTTCTATTCTATCAGGTTGCTGGACGGATATCAAGTAACACGCACTTCTCACACAAGACAGATATGTCAGAAAAATGTGGAGAAATAGTGAGAGATAGAGACAGCAGATTGTTTTGCTTCGGACTTATTTCATAACTGAAATAGTAGCACTTAACCCATATTCAGCGCTGCTCCACTTTTCCTTTGTATAAAAAGCAAATCAAATACTGCAAACACGGCTGATATGTTAATTAAGTACCATATTTAGTTAATAGTGTTTATAAATGCTTTTACTCTGGAATATTATGCATCCTGTCACTGCACTATTAATAACTCCTATATTCTGGAGTGCGTGTGATGATTGAATTAAGATAAAGACTACATTTAATTAATTTTACACTAAATAGATATTTTGTTGGTGACCTTTAAGAGAGTGGGCTGAGGGATATGTTTGTTCAGGGCGGAAGCCAGCCGTTACCCCACTCGTCTTCTTAATGAGTGATGGTAGATTGTCAGGCGTTCAGGTGCAGCCTTTGCAGTCCTGCGGCCATTGTACCAGACTGCTACAGAGTGTTGAGCTTTCTCAGCATCTGTATTTGATAGTTAACTACCTTCATTCAAAGGCCAGGAGGTAGTGTGACAATAGCAAAGCTCCCAGTGCGTGAGACGACAGCAGATACTGGCTTCACCCTGCTCATTTGCTCAATGGATTTGCAGAAGTTTAACTAAAACACGGTCCATTTGCTTGCACTTGCAATTACCTCCAGCAGAAATTTTGAACCAATAAAACATTTCTGATTCCAACTTAAATGAAAAGAAGTTTTTAAAAATACCTCTCAGCTAATTAAACTTATGAGACAGAGCGCATATCTTACCACTCCCCAGAGCTTGTTTCACAACATTGACTGAGAGGCTGTGTGTGTAAACTGTACAAACTACCTGAAAAGTTGAAAATAAACTTTAAATTTGCCTTTTTTTTTTTGAGAAGAAATGTTCTTTTTCTGAAAGAAAAGTATGCACTTTTTATTTTTACTCACTTGGACAAATTGGAGAAAATTAAGGAGTAGCAAAGATAGTTCAGTTATAGTACACAAAAAGAAACAAACCTGCATCCTGTTATGTACTATAGACACATGGACTTTGCAACTGAAGCTGTGCCACCACATGCCAATATATATATTCAACATTATATCTATGATCTAGTCAAATTTAAGCCCAAGTGTGCCTCTCCTGGGTCTTAATGCACTTCACAACAAAGTAGACTTTTTTTTTTTTTTTTAGATCATTATGATTTCATCATTTTCATATCACCCTAATGATGCTATTGTAGCCAAATGTGATCATTTAGTTGGACTGTGCTAGGGATGTGTCTTTTGGAATGGCCCCTTGCGGGACAAAAAAGGTATATTGAATTGAATGTGTTAAATATTTTCTTACGTTCTGGCTGTGGCTAGTGTTTCAGTGCCTTGGGGAAGGCCCTCACTTCCTCATTCAACAGGCAGGCAAAGCTATTTATTTCAACACCACTTTCACAATAAACCACCACCTCATTCATGACTGCTCTTAGACACTTCTCGCTCATTTTCTTTTTTGATTAGTATCCCAGCATTGTTATTTTTCCCTCCACTCAACAGCCCATTAGTTGCTCTAATCATCATTTGATGTTCTTTCTTTGGCACTATAAGGAGCAGTGAGTGCAAAGTGGCTTCGTCTTCAGGGGGAGACGTTTTTATCTTTGCTCTGGTGAAATAGTAATTACCTGACTTACCATCAGCACATATGCAAAGAACAAGACCGAAGAGTATTTTTCTATGTGTTTTGTTTTCTCACTCAGAAAAAAATCTGCTCTTGGTGAAACATTCCTTCAACAGTCACCATTTTTATTCTTAATGGATATGTTTTTTTTTTTTTTTTTTAAATCACACTCAGCAAAATCCTTCTATGACTTTAAAGCCACCCAAAACTTAGTTTTGAATTTTAAGTACTTTTCTATAGTGTAAAATATTAATAATCTAATGAGGAAAAACAAACAAACAAACAAACAAACAAACAAACAAACAAACAAACAAACAAACAAAAACATCTTCTAGTTGTTTAATTAGTAACACTAAAAACTTCAGCTCTTTTGCTTTATCGGGGTTTTGTGAGTGTGTGTGTGTGTGTGTGTGTGTGTGTGTGTGTGTGTGTGTGTGTGCTGTTTGCTAAGATTTGATTGACCATGTTGGTCAACATACAGTAAAGAACCAACCCACCAACTGTCATGACATGTCAATTCAAATATTGCTAAACTGTGATTGCCGCATGGAAGTACATGATATCACTTTTTTCCAGATAAGCCCCGCCCACTTCAAACCAGTGAGAAAGCCAGGACAAACACATAAAAATGAAATCTGAAAGCAGAGCGCCACTGACAATGAAAACTATGAATAGAGAGATAATTAAAGAAGGTAAATTCATTAATGGATATATCAGGTTAGATTTCATGAAAATCTTAAAGATCATAGCTTCAATGGTCCTGTACAGGGTTTGTGACATTTTTCTGTTACCATAGTTTAAGTATTTGAAATTCAGCAATGCTACTGGTAAGAATCCACAATGGTAATATTTACTCCTTTTTTTTTTTTTTTCCCTTCCCCAAAATATCATCTCTTTGGCCAAATTCACAGCTTATGGCATCCACAACAATCAGCCTTTCACATCACAAAGGCAGATTGTTTGTAAAATCCTATTCTCTCTGTGACTGTCTGCATAATCAAGCCCACAGATCATTACCATATTACACTTCTGCCAAATCCCAATTAAGGTAGGATTACCTATGCATGGCCAGTTTCATCCTCATTTTGGAAGTGTGTTGCATATCCATAAGCAGCCCACAGTTAATTTGGAGTTGAATCTAACATGCACCTGTATTTGCTTTGCCATTGGAGCTGATATTAGTGCAGACTGCATATTTCTAGTTAAAAGTATCAAGCTCCATTTATGAGTGGTGGGAACGTTCCTTTACTGAGACAGCAATTAACTTAAAACTTTCCTTCCATTGCAGTCTCGGCGCAGGCATATAATTGATTCCCATTAATTGCAGGTGCAGCTGCAAGTGAGCTGTGCATGGCATACACACTGTCCCCATCAGGAAGCGAATCTCTGTATGATAGACAGTGAAGGTTAAAATAGGATTTTAAGATGATGAAGTGCTCTGTGCAAAACTTATTAAAAATAGTTAACAACTGACATTGCCTTATTAAACATGTGCTTACAGTATGCACACACAGGCACAAAGGCACACAACGAACGACACACATTCAGCCAGCACCACTCCAGGGACTTAATTATTGCCACATATGAGCAGGGGGAAACTATCTTATATTATTAACATACTTTCATTTTCCTTTTAATATTCAAGAAAATCTTATTAAGGGAAAAAATCCTCCTCAGCTGAAAACAGAGAGGAGATCTAGCACGAGGTAAGAACCAGGTAAATTCATAATAAGAACATGTATTTTCTAGATACCTAATGCTTGTTTAGATGCTATTTACATCACTCTTGGGTTCTTTCACATTTAGAGACACATATTGTCATGAATGCAGGAAAAAAAAATCCTAAAACCTTGTTTATGACTGCTGAAGCTGCTCTACTCTAATAGTGGAAGCGAGAGCTCCTGATTATTGTTGCTTAATGTGCTTCATCCAAATGTCTTATTCAACTATCTTATTGAATATGATGTATTTTTATTTATAATGTGGTCTAAACACAGCCTCTACTGGTGATCTGCCAGGCTCAATTCAAGTTGTGTGCAACAACGTGAATGATGTCCACCAGTTTTATGTGCTTCACATCAGCCAACGTCTGGTAAGCTTGGTTTGGTTTGGTGGGGAAGAAACACACTTTGTCCAGTGCATGGTACCAAAACAGACCCTGGCGTGAGCCCTCTGTGAAAGGCTGTAAACTGAGGACAGTTCAGGGCTCATGCATCATCGGATTTAATGTTACAGTAGAAGAGCATGAACTCTTTTTCCACATTGAAAAATGTGTTCATTGAATGCTGAAGAAGCATGACACACACCCTGAATGCTCACTTAATTCAACTTGCTTTTGAGAAGGACCTGACCAAGAAATGCAAGACAAAGACAGACAGTTCACTGAGGAGATTCCATTCATCTGGAAAACGGCGGCTGCAGCTTTATTAGACCCAGCCGGAGCCTCCAAAGTGGAGCAAGCAGGCCACGATCATATCAGTCCTATCAGTTCTGTGGAAGTTGTTTTCCTGCTTTGTCCTCCAGCTCTTAGGTGGATAAAAATATTGTCTTTTCCAGTGTAGGTTTGCCAATATCGAGTAATAGATACAGGACGTGAGAGAAGAAGAAAATGCCTTTTTTGATGTGTCGCTCTGTCTATAGTGCTGATGCAACTGTCATGGTGTCGCTGTTTTAGTGACTTTGTTTTGCACTAATGACACTTAGGCCTCAGACTGCTTGTGTATGAAGTCTGAAGTTTAATAGTGGGGTGACACTAAATAAATGTATTAACTGTTGCTTTTCTATTCTATCAGGTTGCTGGAAGGATATCAAGTAAATAAGACATTAAGAAGTTCGATCTTCAGGTCCGTCCATAAAACCATATTCCCCACCAATGACTTTCCTCCAGCGCTGGGACTGGGTCCTGGTTTCATGGTGTGAAATCTTGGTTGAACAGCCAAGTTTCCTTGAATTTGTACTTGCCCGTGTCATCCAGGGTAAAGCGGATCTGCTCTGAGCATCTTGGCTGCAAACAAAATGTGAGTGAGTGAGTGTTAATGGTTTCGCTATCCTGATCTGCATGTCATTAATGCGAGGAGCATTTGGTAAATTATCTTAAAAAAATGAAATGTTACCAATTATTTTTAAATTTCGATTTGTAATGTCAGAAAAAACTTGCCATGTCTAAGCATTCTTAAGACTTCTGAGAGATGAAAACATTTTAATACCAATTACAACAAAAGGCTTGATTTTTAGATGAATGAACTGAAAGCCTTTTAAGCCTTTTTAAGGATCTACGGAAACTTGTTAAATGAAAATATCTTTGTTCCATGGCTGTCAGAGTGAAAGGGCGAGAGTGTCGTAATAATGAGGCCGGCAGCTTTAGCCTTTGAAGAAAGGAGATATCAATATTAACAACACTAACCTTAACCCTCCACCCTGATCTCCTATTCTTTCATGACACTTTTCCTCTCAATGTATTTTTCCCTTTTTTTCATTCCTGCTTTTGTATTTGTGCCACTGGACATAGCTGTAAAGCCTGGTCTTTTATGCTCTCACAACAAATCCAGCCAGAGCTCTGAAGAGATACTTTAAACTCCCTCTGCCTCATGACTCAACCACGATGACAGGCCTCAAAAAAGGGCGATATTTTTCCCTGTGTACCCAAAGACAACCGAATATATAATGAAATCACATCCATCTTGATACATATCTGGATCTTGTGATTTCATATTCTGCATGTTTTTTCACGCTATTTCATTCAACATGTCGCTTTTAAGCAACATGAAACAGCAACACCGTCTAGAGCACAAACCCTGCAGGAAACAGTACGCTATGCATTATTTATATTGTGAATTGTTCATGAAATGATGTCTCTTTTCATGTAAGGCAGGTTATTTACATCATACAGCATACTAAATGACAGTGAACTTCTGTACTCTCTCCACTAATTCTTACAGATTTTTTAATGTTGGTGTAACATTAAAACAGTAGTGCTTATAGTGTCTGCTGTGAGTTACCTGCAGCTTTCTCTGACAAAGTTTCTTTACGGGAGTTGTGGGAGGTCAATATATCCAGCATATCTATGTAGAATTAGAGACGGCATGTGACATCTGACACGCCGATGACTCACATAACACCAATAGTGTATTATCAACTCTTCAATCGCTCGATCAGCTCCATATTCATGTGCCAAAACAACATCAGGCCACAAGAATCTAGGAAACACTCAGCCCACACATGCACCACCATCAAGGCTGCTCGATTTTCTCATTTTACTTGAAATTTTTCATCTGCATCTAAATGCAGATGTGCATCAAAAGCGATGAACAACCACGTGCCAGATTTCTTTCATTCACTTTGCAGTTTACTCCCACACAGATCTGTTTATGGTATGAAGAGCCTCGTGCAATATGATTGGCTTGTTCTGTCTTTGAAATGTGTGAATAGGATTTATGTTACCCTGACTCTCTAAACATGGGCACTCTACAGTCATCTATGTGCAGTGTATGTGGTTATATTTTTCGTCTCACTGAAAGAAAACATGTATTTCTGTTACACCAGAGTATGCTAACTTCCATCTCTTTTGAGGCTCCAGAAATCCCTCTAATGAAACAAGCTGAGAAGAAGAAATCAGTCGTTTCAAAGGGTCATAGGCCTGTTGCATACATCCATGTTCTTAGGATAACTTGTCATGACTTTGGTGACTTCTTATATTTTCATCTAGAACTCTCCAACAACTCTGGAGTTACCGCTTGTAGCCTGGCCAGTGTGCTGCTGTCAGCTCCAAGGAGTGGTCAGCCTGGGGGCCAAGCAGTTTGATTGTGGCGAGAGAAGATGGAGGTGGACTATAATCTGATTATGTAGAATGGGTCAAGTATGAATTATGGACTTTTTGGCCCATTGCCAGGTTTAAGCAAGCTAATCAATGATCACTGTCAGGATGGACTGGACCTCTGCCACTGGTGAGTAACGTGTGTGGTGTGCATTCTCTGAATACAATAATATTCATCGGTCTGGGTGTGACCTGCAGGCCACCAACTGATGGTATGAGCTGGGTCCGGATTGACCTGCTGTTGGACTTTTGAGAAACACTGATGTAGTGTAATCATCAGGTAAAAAAAATCAGTTTGTTAAATAGTTAAGTTTATGGCCGACTCCCTTCAAAACAATCACATCACATCAGCCTCAGCTGCATGTTATGTGTGAGCTAATTAGCATGCTAACACATTAGCGGTGAACATGGTAAACATTGTATCACTGTATCACATATTTACTTGCAAATTGCTCGGTGTGGCAGCGCCTTGGATGTGGTTGCATGCAAGTTGAAATTCAGTTTAGTCAGTCTAGGTCGATCGGGCCATTCTTTCACATGCAAATGAAACAAAAGCCACATATAATGCAAAAGACCCGAAACATGTCAGAAATAAACAAAGCAATGTGGCTCTGGTTGCAGGGTGACAGTCACTGGTTAAACAAAAGCTGCACAGCCATAACCACCACAGGCTTTTATATGAGTCAGAGCAACCAAAACAAAACAGTTCCTGCTTTCAATTTTCTAACAACCTGTGCAAAGAGAAGCCAACTCTGACGCTGGATAGTTTTGACAGTAGTATGTTCACTAGAACTGTTAACATTTTACCAAAGTCAGATTTACCTTAGACTTTTAAAAAGTCATTGAAATCTTCCAAGTTTAGAGTCCCTCTGTATCATTGGCACACTCTGAAAATGATTTGTACTGATGCACTGTGGAGTTCGATATCTAAGGATGTGTGGTGAGCTTCTTTCCACCTTGAGGATCTGCCCACTTGAGTGAAGGAAATCCAGAGTAGAAGTCTAGTGGAGGGAAAAGCTAGAGAGAGAAAGATATGACATAATCCAAACTGAGATTGGTTGCTGTGTGATATCTTGTTTCTCAGCTCCAGACTTAATCAATAGCTGCCAGTGAGAGAGAAGGAAGCTCTCTCTCTCCTGCACAAACACGCGCACACACACAGATGCACGCATGCACGCACACACACACACACATACACACATCGACACACACACAGAGACACCTGTCAGTGAGGAGGAAATGTTGAAGCTAATGAGAAAAGCTTTAAAACATCTTTCTAGCTGTCCTCTTCTGGGACACATGGACACACTGATCTGCGAGTAAAACAGCATGGAACTCAATATATTCTTCTACAAAGCACCTGCTGTGTATCCACCTATATAACTGGATCCACTGTAGAATTAGCCACATGTAACACGAAAGAAAAGGCATCATAATATGTAATGTGCACACAACGGTGAGTGAGTGCAGAAAGAAAACTCTGAACCTTACTTGCAGGAGATTTCTCCATGTGAAAAGAAGGGTTCAACCAATAAAATCGTTCATACACACATCAGATTCTACCACTAAGTACGTAAGCTAACCCACACAATGTCTCTGCAACTGGATTTTTAAAAATGTATTGTTAAAATTCATATATTTTTTAAATAAAGACAAAAGAGCAACACCATAAATGTTCCTTCAGCTTTCATCAAATTGTGAACTTGTGCAGGTAGCTGTAACTTACAAGTCAATGAAATTTTGTTAGCAGTGTCACCATGGATGTATTGCTGAACTCAGAAAAAAAAAAAAAAAAAAAAAAAAAATTCCCCTGCAGCCCAAAAGAGCATTTTCCTTATGGGCCACCATCATAAAAGAGATGTTTATAAAACCGCTGACTGGATACCTGCAGCTGCAAAAGATAAATTGTGACTCTTGAATATGAATTTTTTCATTCATTAAGGTTTCATGCTTCAAAGTGTCTAACAAGCAAGGTGCTGACGGGGTCAGTAGGGGAAGCACTGATGTGCATGAGTAGTGGGCTGCACAATGCGCAAAAGTAAACCTGAAAGCCAGAAAGCTTTTCCGGCTTATGTACACAGCACTGAGGAGTCATGGCTGCACCTTTAGCGCCTAAATTGACTGATGTTGACATTTGGCTGTATAGTTTCTAAGCTGTTCAAAGTGCTACAGCTAGCTAGCCAATTAGCTAGCTCCTTTATTTAGCCTGCAAACATTTGTTAGCACTCCACCTTTTGGTGGACGTTTAGTTAGCAAGCCAAAGTGCCACAAAACACATCCATACTGGTAGATGCTAAAGAAACATTAGCTAAAAAGCATTGGTATTCTCCCCTTTACATGTTATGTTGCAGGATTTTAAATGATAGGGGGCGCCGCCATGACACCAAAACAATTATAAAGCAGATCTGTGTAGTGAAGCAGAAAAACAACTGCCATCTTTAATCACACAGAGCTGGAACCCACAAGCAGACTGGAGGTAGGCTAGATGTGGTCTTCACGTGGCCAGTATAGTCCTCAGTTCGGTGGCTGGCAGACCAGGCAAGCAAATCAGAGGTGTAAGGCACGTAGACAGGCTTGTCAAAAGACCGAATCTGCCTGTTGCTGTCCTCTGTATGTTATATAGTGAAGCTGACTGTGGATGGTGGGCCATGACGTTGTCTGATGGTCCAGAGAATGTTCTGCCAGTGTGTGAAGACACAGCAGGGAACCACGCCAGCTTCACTGCAGGAGAGATAAATAGACCACTGACGACCCAATTACCTGCAGCTGTGACTGCAGCAGCCTGCCAGCTACAGCTACATGCCAGTCCAGACAGATGCACCACACCCCACTGCCACAGCCACGTCTCATCTGTTGACACTGTTTTTTGTATGACAAATATAAAACAATAACTAATCAGTCTTTATTAACTGAGACACAAAGAAAACTCTTTAGTTGAATTCAGAATCCTGGACTTTTCTGTAGCTTTAAGAAAGTCTGACGAGTTGTGCCTCATGTGTTGTGAATATTTGAAAGCGCTGATTGCCAGACCTCGTTTTAAAGCTGACAGATGCTTCTAATTGGCATTCAACCAAAGTCAGTATTTGCCATCCAATTAAATATATCTGTATTTACCACAAGCTTCCTTCAAGAAGCAGAGGGAGCAGTGTGGGTCAAAATGCCATTACAGGGCTCATTTTCTCAAAACCTTGATTTCTCATTAAAAATTCACAAAAGAGGGAAAGTGAAATCGTAGATGGAGTACGGGCCACAACAGAGGTCGCAAGCAGCCTGAAACCACGGCGCCTGGTTTGTATACCAACTACCAAAATGCCAGATCAGGACGATAGCACTGATGAACGTCCATACATGCACATAAATAGATTCCTTTTTTCAAGTCCCTGCCATCTATACTGGGTTAGTAATGTACCTCTGTACATGTGAGATTTTCGGCAGAGTTTGTGAATAAAGATTGATTCAGATTTTTCAAGTCTGTTATAATACAATAGTCCTGCGATCGACTGGCGACCGGTTCAGGGTGTACCCCACCTCTCGCCCGTTGACAGCTGGGATAGGCTTCAGCCCCCCCACAACCCCGAAATGGGATAGTCAGGTATAGACAATGGATGGATATAATACAATACTCACAAGCCAAATGTATTTTGAGAGAGTATTTCTTCGCTGAGCCAGTGCAGGGGGATACGTACTGATAGTTGCCTCGCAGGAACAAAACACCAGCACTGCACCTGCATGCAACTACGAGGTTGAGGATACCACTTTGATTTTTGCTAATTTGGTTGTTTCCAGTTGAAAAGCACTAAACCCCACTATATTCCACCTGCCCAGCGCCAAAGGGAATTGACAAAGTTAGCACTCAGATGGTGACCATAGTTAAGCACTTAACTGCTAGATGTTTCCCTAAAAAGTTGGTGGAGAGCAAAACAGAGCAAGACGGAGAGTGAATATCGGACTTGTCTGATGGCCAAGACAAATACATGTTGAAGTTGCACCATGTCTGCTGTATGCAAGTCATTGTCAGCTGACACATTCAATATATCAGCTTAAGAAGGTGGTATTTTAACATTGCTAACATTCGTCATAACTGTCTATAGTTAAAAACTACAACAAGCACAGGGAGTAAGCAGGGAGGCACAGCCTGGCCTTCAGGTACTGCCAATGGTACACTGTGTCCTTCGAAGGATGTGGCCCATTTTGTTCCTCATCAGAAACACACAATTTGAATCTATACTTAGCACAGGAACAGTGCACACAGAGCTTCAGTGTCAATAAAACTTACAAGTAGACACTGAATAATGTGGATGTGTGAAAATCATCTTTTACAGTTTCACAGCTCGTTCTCTCACCTCTCCCTGTCACATGTTCCCACACACGCACGCACGCACGCACGCACGCACGCACGCACGCACGCGTGTGGATGTTAAATTGTGTCATTGCATTGACAGGTATATGAACTTTCTATTTAGCTTCTACTAACTGGAGTCAAGTACTGCAACTCTGAACTGCCTCTGAACTATGTGTGTGCTGTTTGTTGACATGTGTCAGAGGAAAGTGAGTGAATGCAACGACCAGCATGACTTCGATGAATGCTGTGGCACCAGATTACATGTTTCCTTGCTGTTGGGCACAGGTCAGACACTGCAGTGACTGCCGCTCTCCTTCGCCTCCCTACTTTCTCTCCTGTCCTGTCAACTTGTTTTTACTCTCACTTCCTTTTAACCACTATTTTGCCCATCTGTGTTGTCCTCTCTCTGAATCCCCCCCCCTCCCCCCCCTCACTTGGGCTCGCTCCCGCTGCATTTGTAAACTCTCCACGTTTAAGAACTCTATCTCGTTATCACAGTTGCAACTCAATAAAACACCCCGGCCTGCCTCTTCCTCTCCATACTAATCAACATGATTTAGCCTCCTGTTTGATGACGAAATCCCATTAAATTCACAGATTTTCTTGCATGTGGGATTGGTTTGATCATGTGTAAATGTGGCACCCAGTTTGTGGAAGTTCTTCATTTATTGATGCACACATGCACACAGACACCCCAATAGTTCTTTTCTACACATATTCTTCCAGGTTTGTCAGGAACCTTGAGTGTTATTCAAGAGCAAAGGAGGGTGTGCCCTTATTATTTTTGAAAGCAAAGTATATCCTCCTATCCTTGAAGAAGACAGGTTTCCTTTCATATTTTTCTTCCACCTCTCCTCCTCCTCCTCATCCACAGCCATAGACTCATTCTAAAAGCTCTTGTTAGTTCTCTCTTGGCCTTCTGCTCTCCACTCCTTATTGTGCCTAAACCTTTCTCAAGGTAAAAGTCTCTGTACTTCACAAAACAGTGAAAGCATTTTTTTTTTAATCTTAGATTCAGTGGTGAAAACCTTGGTTTTGTTTATGTGATTACTGTCAACGGTCAGTGTTGGGCATGTTACTCAGAAGTATTCACATAACGTTGTAAAACTGATACTCAATGTGGAGGGTTATCCCATTCTTCATTATTTTATTTTCATGTTACTTTATGAAAGTCATACTAGCCCTTACCTGTCACTGGTAGAGATGGTGAGCTAGTACCTTGTGCAGCCTGACATGTCTCTTCATTTGTGTAACTTTTGCATCACTGTGATCACGATTATATGTAAGGAGAAATTATTCTTTTTGCATCACTTTGACATACGCGTGTCTTCTGCTCAAGCACTTTCACTGATTGCTTTTGGAGTGTACTGTGCCGGGCAGGTGACTCTGACCCAGCTTACACTTCACTGTGACATCCTCATCTAGATGTGACATCTTCTTAGTAATCTGAAGATCTGCACTCAGACATAGAGAATGAGAAAAGTCAAAGTCCTTTATACTTTGACTGATGCATGTGTAGATTTGCGTAGCAAAGGGACAGAATTTTCAGCAGTGAATGTGGTTTAATTACTGAAATCAAACTTCTTTATACAGCTGTACTTAACACTGTTACTGTGTTACTGGGACAAGAAATGTGATTACACTAACATGTTAAAAGCCAGATGGAGACAAAAATTGTTTGGGGAAAATATGCTTATTTGCTTTCTTGCAGAGAGTTTGATGAGAAGATCAACATCATGTCCGTCCTGTAAATATGAAGCTGCGGCCAAACAGCCAGCCTTGCTTTTTCAAAAGGTAACTGAGTCCAACCAGCACCTTTAAAGCTCCCTCATTTAACACTTTAAATCGTGTTTGTTTAATCCATACAAAAAAGGTGTGAAAATGAAAATAAATTGCACTGGTAATGTGTCAGACTGTTTCTTGGCCAGAATATTGACTCTGTTACAGCCATAGTGCAGCTATAATGTGTTAGTTAGTGAGTTTTAGAAGTGCAGGTTGGCAGACTTTGTTTGCAGCTTGAGTTGCAAGATCACACAAGCCGAGAATCCATCTTGCCACAGTTCACGTTATGTGCTTGTGGATGAACCATTGACGTTAAGCCCAATCAGAGGCCTATATGGAACTACTGGCAGCTATTGGTGTATTTAAGCGACTGTAGTGGCATTAAACACATCCATTTTCACCCAATTTACATCAAAATGCTTTTCTCCATGCAAAAATGGTGCATGTTTTGAGTTCTAGTGAACTATGGAAAGATGCCACTGTTTACGTCAGCGCACATGCAGTTACAGCATCAGTTACATCAGAACTGGAGAGTATTTGTTCAATGAAAGAAGAGCAAAGAGCAGCACTGAAGACTTCTCTCGATGGAAAAGGCTTCAGCAAGAGCTTGATTCATATGGTTCAAGTTCAAGTTCAAGTCAACCTGTGATAGATGCCCGCAGACAGATGGTTCATCCAATCATCAGTATTTTTTGAAAATGCCTGCCTCTTTCCAGTTTCCAAGGACGACTTCCCAGGTGGTTCTGTGTAACAATAACAAACCATCTGGCACGTCAGGTTAACGGTTTCCCCCTGTTTCCAGCCGTTATGCTAAGATAACTGGCTGCTGACTGTAGCTTCATTGTTACCGGACAGTAAAGGTGATATCAATCTTCTCATCTTACAGTCAGCAAGAAAGTGAAGAGGTAGTAAGGCATTTCAAACTTTGAAATATCGAACTCTTTCTTTAAGAACAAAGACTTACATACTAAATGAATTGCACAAGGGCGACAATAAAACGATTTAATCCACAGATTTAAGGAGAGGGAACACATGGATATGATGATGAGAAGCAAATATTCAGCTTTGGCCACACAACATACTGACTGAATCAATTCTTTCTACATCCAATAAATTAGCTACCAAAATTCAATGTCACTGAAGATAATGACATGTAGGTCCAATCTTCACCAAACATACATGCATAATTAGTTATTAATCAATTAATTAAATAACTCTGCTAGGAGCCAAGATCAATTTTTGGAGCAGGTTGCAGGGGCATATGTATTGGTATGTGTGTGTGTGTGTGTTTAATATGCATATTAGTACGTCTGTCAGGAGGAAGCAGGGGGATGCAAAGGAGGAAGAAGAAATAAAGGATAACATCTGGTGCATCACATCTGCCCCAGGCCTGCTCACCATGGGGAATCATTAGAGAAATCACACACATGCACACACAAACACATCATATATCTTATGGAGGACAGAGTTCCTCATAAGATATAAGATGATAAACTGGATGGATGGACAAATGGATGGACGGGCTGTTGGATGACAAATTTCACAACGTACTCACACAAAGACCAATATCATGCAGCCCTGCTGAGAGTGATGCGTCGTGTTGCGCATTTCCATGCAGCCACGAGCTATGATCAGTATCAACCGAGCTGGCTTTGATGTACAAGCTCTCATACCCTGTGACTCCCTCTCTGCTTTGTCTCACTATAATCTAGATGGCTACCATTCCAGTTGACTGATAGAACACGGTTGTGTGGTAGTGTGTGCGCTAAGCGTTTTCCTGCATGCTCCTCGTGTGTGCAGCTATGTGTGTTAGTGTAAATGGGTTTGTACTTTGAGCTGAGACATTTGCTCATTTGTGGTGTCATTGCGTGATTGCACAATGAGGCTGGAGTTTGGCAAGATCAAAGGCGTGAGACTAAACCTAGAGGCTGGAAGAGTCTTTTCATCACTGCTTATCATTGTTTTACTTAATTGCTTCATCACTGGGGGGTATATGTGTTTACTATATGGACCGAAACCAAAATACATCAGTGATAAATGACATTGTGCTTCTCTGTTTTTCTTTATCTGTTAGACATATGTACTCCTCCATCAGCATACTGTACATTTATCGACAAACAGTCCTTTAAGGTCCGGCAGCAGAACTTGTAGCAGCCTCACCTGATGAGTATAGATGAGTGACCGTCAGACAGGTCGATCTAGTGCTGTACCAACCCATCCATCCATCCATCCATCCATCCATCCATCCATCCATCCATCCATCCATTGTCTTCCGCTTATCCGGGGCCGGGTTGTGGGGGGAGCAGTCTGAGCAGGGACGCCCAGACTTCCCTCTCCCCGGACACTTCCTCCAGCTCTTCCGGGGGGATCCCAAGGCGTTCCCAGGCCAGCCGAGTGACATAGTCACCCCAGCGTGTCCTGGGTCTTCCCCGGGGACTCCTCCCGGTGGGACATGCCTGGAACACCTCCCTAGGGAGGCGTCCAGGGGGCATTCGATAGAGATGCCCGAGCCACCTCAGCTGACTCCTCTCGATGCGGAGGAGCAGTGACTCTACTCTGAGCTCCTCCCGGGTGACAGAGCTCCTCACCCTATCTCTAAGGGAGCGCCCCGCCACCCTGCGGAGGAAACTCATTTCAGCCGCTTGTATCCGGGACCTCGTTCTTTCGGTCATGACCCAAAGTTCATGACCATAGGTGAGGGTAGGAACGTAGATTGACCGGTAAATCGGGAGCTTCGCCTTTCGGCTCAGCTCCTTCTTTACCACGACAGACCGATACAGCAACCGCATTACTGCAGCCGCTGCACCGATCCGCCTGTCAATCTCACGTTCCATCCTTCCCTCACTCGAGAACAGGATCCCAAGATATTTAAACTCCTCCACTTGAGGCAGGAACTCTCCCCCAACCTGAAGGGAGCAAGCCACCTTTTTCCGGTCGAGAACCATGGCCTCGGACTTGGAGGTGCTGACTCTCATCCCAGCTGCTTCACACTTGGCTGCGAACCGTCCCAGCGCATGCTGAAGGTCCTGGCTCGAGGTAGCCAACAAGACAACATCATCCGCGAAAAGCAGAGACGAAATCTGCCGGCCCCCGAACCGAACCCCCTCCGGCCCCTGGCTGCGCCTAGAAATCCTGTCCATAAAAATGATGAACAGAACCGGTGACAAAGGGCGGCCCTGCCGGAGTCCAACATGCACCGGGAACAGGTCCGACTTACTGCCGGCAATGCGGACCAAGCTCCTGCTCCGGTTGTACAGGGACTGTACAGCCCTCAACAGAGGGCCTCCAACCCCATACTCCTGGAGCACCTCCCACAGAATGACGCGAGGGACACGGTCGAATGCCTTCTCCAAGTCCATGAAGCACATGTGGACTGGTTGGACAAACTCCCATGAACCCTCAAGCACCCTGTGGAGGGTACAGAGCTAGTCCAGTGTTCCACGGCCAGGACGAAAACCGCATTGTTCCTCTTGAATCCGGGGTTCGACTATCGGCCGGATTCTCCTCTCCAGTACCCTGGAATAGACTTTACTAGGGAGGCTGAGGAGTGTGATCCACCGATAGTTGGAACACACCCTCCGGTCCCCCTTTTTAAAAAGAGGGACCACCACCCCAGTCTGCCAGTCCAGAGGCACTGTCCCCATCTGCCACGCGATGCTGCAGAGGCGTGTCAACCAAGACAGTCCTACAACATCCAGAGACTTGAGGTACTCAGGGCGGATCTCATCCACCCCCGGCGCTTTGCCACCGAGGAGCTTGCGAACTGCCTCAGTGACTTCAGCCCTGGTGATGAATGAATCAACCTCCAAGTCCCCAGTCTCTGCTTCCTCTACGGAAGACATGACAGAGGGATTGAGGAGATCCTCGAAGTATTCCTTCCACCGCCCGACAATATCCCCAGTCGAGGTCAACAGCTCCCCACCTCCACTGTAAACAGTGTTGACAGAAAGCTGCTTCCCCCTCCTGAGGCGCCGAACGGTTTGCCAGAATTTCCTCGAGGCCGACCGGTAGTCCTCCTCCATGGCCTCCCCGAACTCCTCCCAGACCCGAGTTTTTGCTTCTACAACCGCCCGAGCTGCCACACACTTGGCTTGCCGGTACCCATCAGCTGCCTCAGGAGTCCTATGAGCCAACCAGGCCCGATAGGACTCCTTCTTCAGCTTGACGGCATCCCTTACTTCCGGTGTCCACCACCGGGTTCGGGGGTTGCCGCCACGACAGGCACCGCCGACTTTACGGCCACAGTCACGGCTGCATCAACAATGGAAGTGGAGAACATGGTCCATTCGGACTCAATGTCTCCAACCTCCCTCGGGATCTGGTTGAAGCTCTCCCGGAGGTGGGAGTTGAAAACTTCCCTGACAGCGGGTTCCGCCAGACGTTCCCAACAGACCCTCACGGTATGTTTGGGTCTGCCAAGTCTGTCCTGCTTCTTCCCCTGCCAGCGAATCCAACTCGCCACCAGGTGGTGATCAGTTGACAGCTCAGCCCATCTCTTTACCCGAGTGTCCAAGACATACCGCCGAAGGTCAGATGATACCACTACAAAGTCGATCATCGACCTCCGGCCTAGGGTGTCCTGGTGCCACGTGCACTGATGGACACCCTTATGCTTGAACATGGTGTTCGTTATGGACAAACTGACTAGCACAGAAATCCAATAACAGAAGACCACTCGGGTTCAGATCGGGGAGGCCGTTCCTCCCAATCACACCCCTCTAGGTGTCACTGTCGCTGCCCACGTGAGCATTGAAGTCTCCCAGCAGAACAATGGAGTCCCCGGTTGGAGCACTTTCCAGTACCCCTCCCAGGGACTCCAAGAAGGCCGGGTACTCTACGCTACTGTTCGGCCCGTAGGCCGAAACAATAGTGAGAGACCTATCCCCAACCCGAAGGTGCAGGGAAGCGACCCTCTCGCTCAGCGGGGAGAACTCCAACACATGGCTGAGCTGGGGGGCTATAAGCAAGCCCACACCAGCTCGCCGCCTCTCACCGCGGGCAACTCCAGAGTAGAAGAGAGTCCAGCCTCTCTCAAGGAGTTGGGTTCCAGAGCCCAGACTGTGCGTGGAGGTGAGCCCGACTATCTCTAGCCGGTACCGTTCAACCTCCCGCACTAGCTCAGGCTCTTTCCCCCACAGTGAGGTGACATTCCATGTCCCCATAGCCAGAGTCGTTGTCCAGGGTTTGGGTCGTCGGGGCCCCCGCCCACGACTGCTACCCATTCCACATAGCACCGGCCCCTTCTGATCCTTCCTGTGGGTGGTGGGCCTACGGGAAGGCGGGCCACCAGGCGCTCCTTCAGGCTGTGCCCGGCCGGGTCCCGTGGGCAAAGACCTGGCCACCAGGCGCTCGCCTGAGAGCCCCAACCCCAGGCCTGGCTCCAGGGCGGGGCCCCGGTGACGCCAATCCGGGCGACGTATGCTTCCTTGATTTAATGTCTTTCATAGGGGCTTTTTGAACTGCTCTTAGTCTGACCCGTCACCTAGAACCTGTTTGCCTTGGGAGACCCTACCAGGGGCATTAAGCCCCGGACAACATAGCCTCTAGGATCATTCGGGTACTCAAACTCCTCCACCACGATAAGGTGGCAGTTCAAGGAGGAGCTGTACCAACCCATACACAGCAATTATGCAGAGGTAAACAGTGTAATACCAACGCCCCCAACAATAAAGCATAAATATATTATGCAGTTCAAGCCCAATTAACCCATGATATATTGTATGCATTATTGTCTGGGGATATTTTGAGTTTATACACCTTCTGACTCAGCTGCACACACACATATACAAAAGAAGTGCATTGAAATTCAAAGACAATCAATAAAGCTTATTGACCTGCTTATTGAAGCAATATGACCTGAGCAACAGCAAACAATATGAAGCCTCTCAGCTAACACAGACCAAGAAGAGACAAATACTGAATGAGAAGACTGTGGTGCTCAGGTGTCTGTATTATCCCGTCAGCTTTGCACCAAGAGCTTTGAAGCTATTTGGTTAAAACTACTGGAAACCAATGGGTGGATTCAAGCCATCAGCAGACCCTGACACTGCCACACACTTTCACTGGGTCGTAAGAGAAGATTGAAAGTCTATACATTGTTTTTTTTAAGAAAATTTAACTCTGCCTTTAAGCGATTCTTCAAGCATAAAATACATCCAAACCCGACAGGCACTCTGTCTTTTATGACTGAACCTGACCCGAGCCCGATGCAGTCAGGGTCAGCTGAAGCACTGGGCTTCCTGTGCCAGCTGTGTGTGAATGAAGGCATGACACAGCAGTGCTGTTGACATGATCCAGACAGTCACTGCATTACGTTTGAGCACTGGTCTGTCAAACACTTTATTGAGTTCACTAATATCTGGCCTGTATTCTTGTAGCAGTCTGATTATTTCTGTCCTGATATTTTGGTGGAGACTCTGCGGTTGGCAACACTGTGCTGATCAGTTTGAAGTGAAATGTAACAAATTGCCTACGTGTTGTGTTCGTGTTGTCACATAAATAGCAACCCCCCGTGCTGAACAGGACATGAGCCAACGCAAACAGCAGGTCCATCCTTTTGATTTATTTTTGCACTATATTTTCACTACAAGAACTTGAAAGCACCACGACAAGCAGGCTTGACTGAACCCGACCTGAACCGAAACATCATTTCTAAAATTTAGCTTGAATCCAGCCAGTCCATTGGATCATGAGCAGTGCAGTCAGGTCCCGCCACGCTCAGGTTTATATTCAGTTACTGAATATCTGATATTCAATGATTAATAGGAAATCATTTCTATATTGATCGGTGTTGAAAATAATCAGCGGAGTTGCAGATTTCTGCATCAATGTCTTCTGAACTGAGCAGACCTCTCAGATAGTCCGGGACAGGCCTGCTGACTGTCCCCCAGAGCAGCAAAACTTCATGTCTGTGACAACTGTGTTCTTTCAAATCAAAGACTTTTCTGTTAACACTGCATTCCATTAAGCTAAATTGCAGACTATTTATTCATGCCTTCCACTGCACAGCTGCACCATCATTTTTATTCAACTTTTTAATCTGTCTTTTTCTTTTATATTTGAATCTTTTATGTTATTTGGATTTAATCTTTCTAAATCCTATTTATTCATCTTTTCATAGTGCCTTTTATGTTGTGTCTTAATGCCTTTATATCTTATGTAAAGTACTTTGAATTGCCTTGTTGTTGAGAGGCGCTATACAAACGAATTCCCCTTGCCTTGATGCAAACCACAGACCTCTGAGGCAGCCCAGCTTAATCGGGAGGATCTGTTCATAACATTCTGCTTTAATCATTTGGTATTAATGATGAACTGTTTACGTTCCAGTACCATTGTTTTTAATGAAATTGTGTAAGTCAAATCTTTTTTGTTGTTGTTGTTGTGCTGCAGAAAAGAAAATTGAATTGCTCTCTACCTTTTGGTAGTTCAGCCTCCTCTGTGGTTGACGGATGCCTTTAATAGATGTCTCACTGGTGACTGCTGCTATTCTGTCATCTTTAGATGATACTCAAGGGTCACTCTGCCCCCCTCCAGTGGCACTGATATCTCTTTTGTGTGCTGCAATCCTTATTTTTGTCATCATTTTCAGGCTGAGCCATTTTTCCTCCACCTTTTCCACAGTTTTTAATATGGATGACAACGTTCATAGCATTTGTCACCTGCCCTCATGCTATGTCTACTTTTTCTCGGTGAGGACAATTGTGAAAGTGCCAAGTAAACATTAGTTTAGCTGTCCTGTATTTAGGAATGCTATTTTACCATATATACACAGTAACCATTCCACCAAACCACTCAGCAGGAGTGACCCAAAAACACCCCACTGGTACTGAAAAACATGAACCCAGTATTGTGTCTGAGCTATGTTGACAGCACACTGGGTCCATTAAACCAGTGTTTTTAGTGTATAGTGATTCGGGTTGTTTTATGATTTTTTTGTATTTAATGTAAAGCAGAAAGATGTCTAACAGGTGGCATTTATAGATGGTTTTGTAGCAATGTCATATTGAGATGCCTTTTTTACGATCCTCGGTGGCTGACACACTGTATTGACAGTTTTTATGAGTGCAGTTTTACTGGTGTGCACTAATTTAAGACATATCTCTTGTGTCTGCTACAATTTGATGGCAAACAGCTAGATGCCGCTGATATCCAGAATGATGTGCTTTAATATTGTAGAGGTAAAATGCACGAATTTTCAAGAGTGACTAACTGTAGACCTCATGTCTAAGCAAAACTGCATGAAAAGAAATGCACCCAGGTTAACAATACATAATGTGCAGGTGGTGTTACCCCATTGGAGCAGCTCAGATTTAAGTTAGCTTTGTACAGGGCGAACAGACTCTAATGTATATTCTTCAAAATTAAACCAGAAACATAAACCCCCACTGTGCTGTCAATGTCAGTGTTTATTTTATTTTTATTTTTTTTAAATTAAGTGTATCTAAACTCATATATAAATAAAATAATGGAAATAAAAAACATACAATTTTCCAGTATTCCCAGTAACAGCACCATTATCTCACTGACAAACACAAACTCAGCACACACCCTGCTGATGTTGAAAGGCAGTAGGATGAGCCTCTATTTTCTTGCATGCATTGCAAATGTTAAAACAGTAATGTCACAAACATCTTCACAAAAGGCTGGAGATTAAGTTCCATCTGCTCAGTAATACTTTCATTCATTCCCCTCTTAAAGAAATTTTGCAGGTCGTTAGTGAGTTTGTTTATTTCCAAATGGTGAAAACGTCTAAATATATTGTATGTAGTTCGACAGGGTGTTTTCTGCCTCCCTGCCGTGTGCACATTCCCAGTTGTTTGTAAATTGGAAATCCATCTGTTGTTCATCTTTCAAGGCAGTCACTTTAATTTGTCAGAAAAAAGGACAGGTGTAATTAATAACATAATGATGAATTTAAGCTTTCATAGTGAGCCAGCAGGTATAATACCAGACTGTTAATGAAATAAAATGTAACCATAATCAATGTACATCTGTACACCTGTCATAGACATGTCAAAATGCCAACCTATTGTGCATAGGTGTGCATATATACTGTATATATGCGCACTGAATGACATTCAGGGATCAGTATCTTCAGAATCCTACGACCCTGTGAGAATGTTACTGTTTTATCAAGTGAGAGCTCACAGTAGCTAATATCATTTGAAAAAGATAGTCTAAATCATTTGTTTTTTGCAGCAGTCTGTAAGGGCCCGTGCCGCTTTTGTTCAGATGGTGGATTTCTCATTTTGGAATAAAAACTCTCCAGCATGATGGCCACCATGTGTGACAGTCGACGGCTCCCAGGGGGAACACTGGGAGGCTGTTTAAGAATATGTTTTCACACTATTGCAATCTTATTTTGATCAGCCAAACAACTGGTGTTATTGGTGTTCCTATGCAAATCCTGTTTACTTTTGTTATTATGGATCATGTCCAATTTGTTTCTACTCATAGCGTCTTTGAAAAAGGGTCGTGCACGCTGCAATTACGATGAGAGCACGGCATATCACTTTTGATGTTTATTTCATACAAAAGCGTAATAGCATTCTATTTGAGTATTCTCCAATGTAAACTAAAACCCTGCAGAAAGATAAACAGGGATTGCACTTCAAAAAGACAGAAGTGGCATGAAATGTCTGTGTATTCTCAAATTCCTTCAGAAACAATAAACACCGTCTTTTAACTTTCAAACCCTCCATGGTGGCATGGCACCGACTCACTCAGCTTGGGTGAGGCAAGGATCTTTGAAGGAGAGCGAGAGGAAGTGAAAGAGACAGCTTCTGAAAATAAACATTCCTCCTGAGATGCACAGTGTTTTTGTGTGTTTGTATCATTTTGATGACAACAATTCTTTTGACTCTATGTGTGTGTGTGCTTGCTGCAGCGCATTACTCTGTGGCTATTTCATCAAATTTTACACCGACACCAAACAGCAACCATCTTGAAGCCCATCTCTGTGTTTGTGGAGTATAAAAACAACATGCTCTGCTCAATTTTCTCCAATTTATCTATGTAAGTAGGTGTAATATTACACTTTCATGGTTGGCTTTATAGAAACAAAACATACTCAATTCACTTCAGCTCAGCGGTGTGAACAGCTATTATATCACTTCAAGGACAGAATGGGAGTGAAAAAAATGGTCCCAGGCGTTTCCCCCCAAAACTGGTCCACCTGTTCATGCAATGAGAGGCATTGCGAGGGATTGCATGAAACAAAGTTAGACTCAAACAGGAGCCATGAGATATAGACCGAAAACATAGAGAGGTGTTTTAAAGGGCTCGTGGTCGATGATGGGCGCTCACCAGCACCAGCATGTACGTCACTCGTGTAAATTATTGACTCAGTGCCAGAGTGTTGCAGTTTTTTTGAACAGATGTCACCCTTTACAAATGGATAAGCATTCAAACACTCGGATTAAGCAAAGACAATTATTATTAGCCAGTGGTGGACTGGCCATCTGGAGTGAAAATCAAAGCCAACTCAAGCTTTGATTTTTGGGGTTCCTCGAACAAACACACACATTTCTGTAGGAGTGAATATACAGTGTGCAGATATTTGCTGAGAAAAATGATGAATTTTTCAACAGCAAAGACTGTTTGTTGTAGCATCTTGTGATATTGTGACTGATGTTAATTCTCCACTCGGCACCTGTTTTCAGTTGCTTTCTTACCAAAGACAGTGAAAAAATGGATACCACTCTCTTACCTGTCTGTGAAGCATGGATCTTATCTTACAGTTACAATTCTAATTAGTCATTTGGCAGATGCTTTTATCCAAAGCAACATACATATGACACACACCGATGGGGCAGTTTTGGGGTTCAGTCATCTTGTCTAAGGATACTTTGGCATGTGGACTGCCGAGGCCAGGGATCGAACCACTGACCTCCTGTTTGGCAGACGACCGCTCTACCTCCTGAACCACAGCCGCCCCATCTCAGCAACTTGCCCGGCTAACTTCAAAGTTTTCCAATCTTAAACTCACAAATTAATGTGTTGTATGTTATACAAAGAAAAACAACAGTTTGTGGTTTGAGAGGAATAAATATTTCCTGATGCGCAGCGGTGGTACGCAGATGCGCAGTGGTGGTACAGTGGCACAAGTGGTAACACTGTTGCCTCACAGCTAGAAAGTCCCAGTTCGAATCCCGCTGTGGGCACTGTGGCGTGTCCTTCAGTGCCTGCTGCTTGAGGAAAGGGGTCTTTCTGTGTGGAGTTTGCATGTTCTCCCCGTGCTCACCTGGGGTATCCTCCATAAAAATACCCCCACTAAAAACATGCAAGAAGATCACCCCCTGACCAATGGTGACGAAAGAGATTGGGTCCTCAGGCGCCGGTCGGATGGCAGTCCACCGCTCCTGGTCTGCTGCGGAGGAAGGATGACCAGGATGGGTTAAATGTGGAGGAAAAATCTCACCAAATTGCATGGCGTGTCTTGCATGTATGAAATGTGTGACAAATAAAGGGGATTGTCCCTCCGATTCTTCTTATCCACTTGCTTCCATTTTTGTGCAGCATCTATCCAGATTGGATTGATTGGATCCTGACCTGATTGATAGATTGGATTGATCCTCATACCATGCCTTACGCTAAGCTAAACTAAGCTAAGATAAGACACGATAAGCTAAAATAAGCTAATCTCGGTTTTTGGCAAGAAATGTAACCAAATGCTGTGACTCAGACAAAGAGGTCAGAGATTATGTAAGGTTAAGCAGTTTAAGGATGTTTTCCAACAGAGTAACATGGTAAAGTCTAAGAGATTCAATCACTTGAGCAGACGAGCAGGCAGAAGACAGGTAGACAAAAAGGTCCCTTTGCTCAACCAAAGTTACCACTTAAGTGAACAGATGATTGACGAACACTTGTTGTAAGACTGATGCTTCTATACTGTGGTAGCTGATGGATTTTGATTGAATAATGGATGTCAGGTGTGTTCAGGAGGGGAGGACACTGAACCAGACCTGCCAGCGACGCCCTGCAGTAACACATACATACACGACGGACATGGGAAAGACAGACAGGAGACAGAGGGACAGAGTTAGAGCACACAAGGCAAAAAAGAAAGGCAGACTGCAAATCCCAACAATCTCCTCCTGCCTCGAGCTCTACACTTCTTTACATTCCTGCAAAAAAGCTGGGACGCTATGCAAAATATAAACAAAACAATGTGATAATTTGCTATTCCTTTTTGACATATCCTCAATTGAAAACAGTACAAATATATTAAATACAAATACAAATATTTAAACCTCATCTACTTCATTGATTTTTGGAAATACATTCTGAATTTGATGCAGCAATACATTTCAAACACATTGTGAGAGGAGCAATTAAAGACTGGGAAAGATGTGGAATGCTCCGAAAACACCTGGTTCCACATTCCACAGGTAAACAGGTTCATATAAACAGGTGATAGTATCATGATTTGGTCTGAAAGGGGATGAAGGGAATTTAGGATTCATGCAGTATGCTTCTGCAGAGAGAATAATCCTTTCTTATTAATTTAAACTACAGAGGTTAGATCAACATACATATTCTTAAACCACGGGTCAGTACCTCACCTGCACACCTGGGAGAGACATTAAACCAGCAGTGCTGACTGTGATACATACAGTAGATAAGGTTGAGGAGAAGGTGGGTGGGAGGCTGGAGAAGGTATGATTGGGACTGAGAGGAATGTCTATGGCAGAGTAATGAATGAGAGAGGACCTGCATTCATAACTCAGTTAGCCCATAGCACCAGGTGACCCAGTAAACTTTGTTCCCTGGCACAGTGTAGAGGTGGCAAAGTAAACAACACGATGTTTCCAGGCATGTGACTTGGACCATTTGAAGCATCTCTGCTGTCTCTAACGATACTACCACCACTTCTTTAACTCTGAGGGCTTTGATGCGCAAGGTCCGCCAAGCGTTTTGAAGTCTGCATGACATGCCATCAAAGCATGTTTTGTGCCTTAGCACGAGCTGCCAATGCCTGTGTCGTTTTGTGCCTGTCCTTGACAGCATGCAGGTGTCAAAACAGAGGGAGACGCACACTTAAAGATAAGCAGAAACATCACACTGCTTGGAAAAGGAAGGTGTTGGCATAACTGTAAGAGAGAGCGTGGCAAAGGGAGAGAGACAACAAGAGAGGGGTTCATTGGGGATGAGGAGAGGATGTAGAGCAAGTGACAAGAATAACCTCAGCAATGGCAAATGACAAGTGTCTCCTCTGTCGCGAGCTGAAGAACAGAGTGAGGGACTGTTGGTGAAGTTAAGAGCACTTTTTCAAGTAAATGGGCATGATAGAAAAACAAAGCTATGGAGAGAACATCAGTGTCTCTTTAGTGTAGTAAGAATCACATTGCACTTGTTCAGGTGGGCTAACCTGCCCTTCAGTGGCACCCTGCATCACAATTCCTCACAACCTCCTACACCTTGGACCTGCTTTTCATCATCTTCTCCAGCAGAGATGTGTCCCTGGCATCAAAAAAAGAGAATGTATGCTGGTAGAGAGGAAATTTATTTCTCAGTACACCTATCTGATAGTCAGTCTTTGTAACCATAGCAACAGGTGGCTGACTAAGAACCCTGCTATAGTAACAGGTTGCACAGGCTTGGCTGGAGATATGGCAGGATGCTTAAATTTCCATAGAGGTAGTGTGATGTTGAGGGGTTTATAGTACAAGACTTTGAGCCTATACTGACACTAGAAACACTTTGTAGTACCAAGTCATCCTTTCATGGTGAAGAGATGTAATTTGCATACTATAACCTTGACTGTAAAGCCAGTGGTGGGTTTGCAACAATAGAAAAAGTGAGATTTAATTTACACTGTTTCAGCACTAAAATCAGTCTCAACAAATGGAATGAACAGATCAGTCCTCTCAATTATGAGAAACTGCTGTTGGACAATAGCTAGGTTTTGCATCCAAATGTAGCACAAATTTTAACTGAATTTTGAGAAAATTGGCAAAAGAAAATGCAAGTAAATGTTTGTTTTTATCCACCAACATGATGCAATTATTAGAAGATGGTTCATCAACATAAGCAGTGGGTGGTGCCAGTTCTCTAGTTGGGTGACATTATGCCATTGCAGAAGAAGATGTCACAACAAGACGACAGAATTAAATGAACACCAGTCAAACCTCAATTGGTGAAATCCAATCTAGAAAACACCATGGACATGTAGCATTTGGCATGTATTAATTGATGAGTATTGTAGTGTCATCACTCCACACACATCGACTAATTCAGGCTGTTGCTATTTTTCATCTCTTCAGTGAAGCGTAGGCTTCAGTGGATGTCTAAGTCACATGTACATCATGAAGTCTGTTTCCATTGCACTTTGTTGTAAGATGCTTTTGATTTTTTTCACATTTTTGTTATTTCTATTCAGTTTTTTTATGCAGAACCTGAATATTCATAAAAATAGATGGAGTATTGTGTTCTACCAGAATGCTGATGAGAACATACAACAAGCTTAATGGAGGTGGGCTGTGAAGGCCAAGCTATTTGCAAAAATAAATGCTAGCAAGGATGTGTTGTTAGTTATGCTAGTGGCATGACTCTAAGAATGGCATAACATTTTACAGACAATCATGGTCCCCAGACAATGAATCCTTATTATTTTGGCAAACCCTTGACTTTTCCTAGAGCCACCATGAAGCTGACATTTGTGGTTTTGGGTAAAATATTAGGAAAATTATTGGATGAATTGCTATGACATGTAGCACATATGAATGTGCCACTCAGTGAGTGAGTGATCTTAGTGATCCCCTGACTTTTACCTCGCAACATTATCAGGTCAAAATGGTTTATGACCAAATAACTGCAAAACTAGCCAAATTCACATCAGCCTAAGCAATCTCTAAATGTCTGCTAACGCACTAAATTAAGATGGAGAAGATAAAGGAAATATTAGTAAATATTATCCCTGCAAAACATCAGCTTGCTGCCTTGTCACTACAAGTGTACAGTACACATACAAGAAAATCTTTATCAGCAAATTCAGTGAGCTGAGTATACTGCATCAGTCTTGTCACTCTTGAAATCAGTACCTCTGTAGAAGTGGAGCTCACCTCACTGCTGACTGAGAACGCCATTGTCAGCTCTGCTGGGATTCACAGTGCAGCATTTCCTCATTAAAAGCATATTACAAGACCATGAACCACAGACACAATCATGATCAGGTAACACACTCATAAATAATATGCTGCTGAGGTATAGGATACTCACCTTGTGTATAGTGCTTCTATAGGCTAGTTTTGTACTGACAGCTTACACTAGCAACAGACTCAATGTACTACTTAAGTCAGCCAGAATCAACACCGAATGTTGCAATGGCATGAATGTTTGTGCATTCACTTGCTGTCTTTAAATGGTGTTGCGGTCACCTGATGTACTTACTGAAGTGCATTTTAACAGTGATGTTGCATAGTCAGTGGCTTGAATTCTTTGAACTGACCTGAACGTAATGATTCGAATCAGCAACGTGATCTGTGATTTCCACCTCTGTCACTGTGAGCATGGTAGCATGCCGATGTCAGCATTGAGCTCAAAGCACCATTGTGCCTATACAGCTCAAAGCTAGCATGACATTAGATTATTAGTGCTGTGATGGCAATAGAAGCTATTATCTTCCAATTACTTAATTGCAGTATATCACAAGGGTGGATCTGTCATGAGTTTTATTATTTAAACGCATTTCAGAAACAATTCCAGGATAAAATTGGCCGTATTACTATCGCAATGAAAAATAACTTAAAAATGTTCATCTCTGATTCGTGTATTCAATGCATTCTGGACATTAACACAGTTTAGAAGGTAAATCAATTTCAATTTTAAGTTACTGGTGGCGAAATTGATGAAAGTAAAGTAGTCATTTGCTGTGTTACAAAGAAGGCCATTGCAAACCTCTGCAAATCAAGAAATTACCAGTCACAAGTATGATCTTTGAAGAATTGTACAACAAAGTGAATGCTTGGCAGCACATTCTGCTATCTTTTCTGACCTTCCTCTATAAAACTTTGAAAAAGATTAGCTGTATTCCAATTCAGGCGCTGAATACCCCAAAGTGTGCATTTGTAGACGTAGAGGTCAAGAAGGTCTATTCCATATAAGAGACTATTTGTTTCTGATTGATTTGTGGTCCTGGGTCTGAAACACTTCTGATAATTGTCATAACCAAAAAATAAAAATAAGATAAAATAATGATAGTAATAATAATGATAGGATGACTGCGTTACAGTTGAAGGTTGAAACAACAACACTATTTATCAGAAAAAGAAAAAGTGTGATGAGGAAGAGTGTGTTCTGATTGTTATGCCAGGGTCCACAAACACTTGCTGGCAAATACTCAGCAGGCAGATATTCACCCACAGCCACAGACGCACACACAAACACAGCCACAACGAGATGTGTCCTGAGCACCTGAATAGGGGTCCTCTCTGCTGAGTAACAGGGGAGGTGGTGGCCACCCCACTGCCTCATTGATTTATCCAACAGCCTGCTCCTGTTTAAAGCCCAGCTGTCTCTGTCAGCACACACACATATTTAAGTATGTGGGCACACACACACGCAGATGAACACGCACACACACACACACACACACACACACACACACACACACACACACACACACACACACACACACACACACACACACACACACACACATACTAATGTTTTCCCATACATGTGCTGTCATTCGCTGATGTTCTGCCAACTGCTGCTTCTGTCACTCTACCCCATCGCTGCTGAGCTTGGCCTTACGCCAGAGGTGGCACAAGTGTGTGTGTGTGTGTGTGTGTGTGTGTGTGTGTGTGTGTGTGTGTGTGTGTGTGTGTGCGTGTGTTTGTGGGGACAGAGAGATGAATCTAGGGCCCATTTGCTGTTAATATCTGCTGGGCATCATCTCTACTTCACGCTGACTCTGTTTATTATGGTTAAGCAAACACACACAGACTCTACCGACCCATCATCTCTACTGATGGTCATGTTGATGGTGACGATCTGAGGTGAACTCTCCTGACAGTTCACATCAGCACGCCGCCAACATTTTACTGCTGGGATATTTTTCTCTCACGTTATTTAGACTTGGCTAAAGGTCTTCCTTAGTTGTGAAATGTTTTTTTTTTATTTTTTTCATTTCGATACGGCCTCAGAGATATTTATGACGGCCCGAGCAGCTGCAGAACTCCCTGCTTGCATCCACCTACAGGGAATAAGCAATCAACAAATATTATGAAATATTATCATGTTAAATATGGAGGCCTGTGGCAACGGTAACCTACAGGAACATATTCCTCTTCCATATTTAGATGCCAGTTTAGTCCTAATCGTGTTATGAGGATGTAAGATCGCCAAGGTTGCTCAATTATACATTCTCCCCTGCCTTTCATTCGTTCTGCCACCTCTTTTTCTCTTTCTTCACCTCTACCTCGTCACACGGATTATGCTCTCTCCCTCTATCCTCAGCGGAGATGCAGGAATCACACACTAAGCTTTGAACATGAAAGGCAAGGCAGAAAAACAACAACAAGGACAACAGATCACTGCATGTGTCTAAGTGTGTTTGTGTGTCTCTGCCTGCATCTATGCTTTTTACTTTCACAGGAATTTTTTCGTCTAACATCTGCATGTATGCATATTTAAGATGTCATTTGGATGTCTCTGAGTGTGTTTGTGGGGGCTTTCATGCTTTGCTTTTGCATTTACCTGTGTGTTCCTGCATGTCTACGCTAATGTTGATATGAAAGCTTTCTCATGTGTTTGTGTAGGAAAGCTTTTAAGCATGTTCACCGACAGCCTTTTGCCAGTGTATCTGCAGTGTTGCATGGCAGTGAAGTGCTGTTATCAAGTCATTAAAACTTCTGCTCAGCATGAGTCTTAGTCCAAATCACAATAAAACTTTTCTAAATGTGCCCCAGTCATGTCCCTTAAAAGTTCACATCCAGAAGTTCAAAGTAAGTCCAAAGAGTTTGAGTTGTTCGCAGTGTATAGAGAAAACATGCAGCTCAGTACTTTAATGTATTCTGCTCAGGGCCCTTGCCTTCTCGAGCAGACCTAACCGAAGATAAAGCGCTGTGTGAATATGATTTTAGGGTAGGCTGGAGGTACAATGCTCACAATATAATTTTGACAGTTTTAGCGCACAAAAGAGCAACCCGGTAAGAAGTTAGACAGAATAAAGCTTGCCATCAAATGACACTCAGTGGGCTGTCAGTTAAAATGAGCTGCTGGATGAAAGAGAAAGGCAGATAAAGAATGCTGTGCACACAGGGAGAGCAGGTAAAACAGTATTCCTATTGCATACTGACACAATCAAATTTGAGACAGCCACAAGCAGCCAGTATGAGACCAAATCTGTGTTTAGTCTTGAGTAGGTGATAAAACTGCATGGCCTGAGCTGACATGCAATCGACTCACTTTGAACTCAGATACCTGCATCCACTCTACATTTGACCATACAATAGCTTGCCAGTTTCGAGTGGACCAGCATTATCTCTTAACTGCATTTGTGTTGTGGCTTCCAAAATGCAACATGGTTACCACATTTGTGTTTATATTATATGATCGCCCTTCAATTGACCCAAATATAAATGGAACAAAACTACGTCTGGGAAGCTGTTCGTCACTGTATCCTGTTCAGTGTTTTTTTATTGACAGCTGAAGTGAAAAATCAATCAACCGCTGATTTCAATGGGCCCTGGTTAGTGATAGATAGTCAGCTCTTTCTCGTTCACTCTCAGCCTCCCACAGTTTCTCCCTATAGAAAGAGTTTTTCCTCTCGTTTTCACCTCTCTCAGAAATTGCTCTCTTCTTCTGTAATGCAGGATAAAACCTGCTCTTCTGTGACTTGGCAATGACGCCTCGGTGGGAAGAAAAGGGAGTAAATGAGCAGAGTACAAGGGGAAGTATGGATTTATTGATATTGGGGCTCATCCTGCTGTCATCTCAGGACGCGTTGTTGTCGTCAAGTGTAATGTACTACAGTGTTCAGGCGGGGCCAGTTTTAGTTTTACATGTGGCATCAATCATGGGGACTGTCGTTCAGCTTTTAACACGTTTGCACACAAGAAGCACACACGCGTGTGCGTGCACACACACACGTGCTTTCACACACAAATGCTGCTTTTAGAGTGAAAGACAAGGCTAAAAAATGAATGCTCCAAACAGCCATCCATCAGACCTACAAAATAACAACAGAGGCGGCACAGAGCTGATATGTATGAAAACCTGCAATATCTGCAATCCCTCTGAGTACACAGACAATCAGCAATCACTGGCAATACTGCATGCTCTCTTTCTGCAGCTGAGCTTCCTGCTGTTGGATTAAGCTTATAGGTCCCACACTGGGATTTTAGGGCAGGTTTACTCATGATGGTTTATTGTGAAACTTTGGAGAAGAGACACATTATGCAGTTGATAGTCCTTTGTTGTTCTTCTTTTTTGCATATTATCATCAGCACCACCTTTGTCCTTCCTGTGCAACCAACCGCACAATGTGTTTGTCATATTTCTTGATTAGGTACTCACTACATTTACATTAAACATAAAAACAGACAAGCATTAAAAATATGCATAAATAAATAAATAAATAAATAAATAAATAAATAAATAAATAAATAAATAAATAAATGTGTATATTTTTGCAGTTTCCACAAGGGGATAAAACTGTTTTGGATGCATTTGTAAAAACAGTTTTCAAATTTAATAAGATAAGTTTGGTTCCTATGGCAGCGGTTGACTGAAGCATTGCTAGGAGATGCACTGTCAACTTCTGTGGTGTGCTACTGAGTAGAGCACGTCATGGTCTTGTGTAGCCTACAAACATTAACACTTTTTAAAAAAGACCATGTAATGATGTTTCTGTTAGAGCTTATTGCCTTTATAACATTCAACATTTGCTGTTGTTAGTATTTTACAGTTGAACATCAGTAGTGGCTATCTGCAGCTCCTGTACACTCAATGTGATGTTTGTTCCACTTTATACAAAGAAAAGAATCTAGCTAGTATTAGTTGTCTCTCTGTCTTTCATGGGTCCAATTATGGTGATGGCCATACTCTCATCACTGACAGCAACAGCACACTCAGTTTTAAGTCACAGCTGGTTTGGTTTTCCAGGCTTGAGTCAGTCAGTCTTGAGCAGAACTGAGTCAGCAAGAGTCAGTTTTGAGAAGAGCTGCTCACAGTAGTTGGTCATTGCTTTGCAGCTCAAGGATTTCATGTTGTAGGTTTTCAGGCACATCAGATGGTTCCACATTAAATGGTGCAGCAAAATGTTGAAATGAACAGATTCACCTTCCTGAAGGTGACCCACAGTATGTAAACAAGTGTGGAACTCAGTTTCCAGATCGGCCTCAGTGAGACATTGGGCTCTATTTTCAATTCCGCCACTAGTGCGGTGGAGGCACAGCGCACAGTCAGGTCTGCTTCGCCAATGGGGCGTGGCGGCGCAGACTTTGGTATTTTCGTGCACTGTGCTGCCGGCCCAACTACTCCCCCTTCTCATCTCAGTCCCACCCAGTGACACAACTTGGAAGGAGGAAGGGGAGAAGGCGTGGAGTGCGTTTGACACAGTCAAGTCCAATCTTCACCAATTACACCAGCTCCTCGTCTCACCTTTAAAAACGCTGCTGGCGAGGCACATGGCAAGTTGCGAGGGTGACTGAGCCCATGCAGCAAAGTGTCTGACGCCCAAACTTCTCTCAGGAGGAGACTGACATTCTGGTCCGGGAGGTCCAGGCTCACAGTGGCCGTATCTACAGCCTCGCGAAATTTATGTCTATCTGTTTAATGTGGAAAGTTATTGATCGTCAAATGTTTTTTGAACTGATGTAACTGCAAACACTCAGGCGCTCCCTCCTCTCCCGTGCACTCTGCTGCTCTCCCAGTTGACACAGCACATGCAGTTCAGCCTCTCTCCGTCTTAAGTGTGTCCTCCACGAGTTCATATTGACATCCACGCTGTACAGCCATGTTGTGTAAAATGCAACATGCCACAAAGAATGCACCGACACTCTGAGCGCTGTATGTTAACGAACCACCTGTCCGGTCCAGACATTTTGAGAACCCCAAATGTGCGTTCGAGTTATTTGAGTAACAGATCACCAGACAGGGGATGAAAATAGAGCCCATCAAGTGTACCGTGTACTTACTAATAACATTGACAGCTCCAGTTCATGTGTGGATTCTCCCATCCTCCCTCACCACCTGAGACTCGTACATTCCACGGAAAGATGCACCCGTGTAGACCGATATGTATGGCGCCACTGTCCCGAGGGTAACCCCCATTGACAGCAACATGGGGAGCTTTTTCAGTATGTCAGGTCTGACTTGTGAGGGAGGGATGATCAGCAGTGCCTCTTGAGCTGAACTGGATCAAATCGCAGACAGCTGAACCACCTCTGAATTTTCTTATGTGGAGCCCTAAGGGACAACCACATGGCTTGTGGACATCATACCAGCAGACGCATCATTGACAACACCGTCATCACGTGGAGTGTGGTGTGTGTGACAGCAGAGTGTTTAGCGCATCCAGCGCGGCTGGGGAAAGCTTTGCTCTCATGGTGGCGGAGTTCATTTTGGGGATGAGGAGTGGAGAGCTCTTTTGCCACTTTATGATGAAACTCATCTTCCACTGGATTATGTGGTGATAGCAGAACAAAACCTTGATCCCTTCCCAGCATAATGGCTCCAACACTGTTTCCATGCACTTGGGAAAAGTCCACAGAGAACAGCTAAATGGTTTTGTACATGTACTTGGAAGAAAAAATAATTTCCCATATATGGGAAAAATGGGAATGTTGAAAAATGCATCTCTCAGGTCAGTGGAAGAGAACAAATTGCTGAGATGTACACACTCCACATTCTCCTCTCCTGGATGGAGATGATCACCACACTGAGAAGTGGAGCATGTGGCCTCTTGAAAATTAGGATTGATATCCATGAATTCATGGATAGCAGGTTCTGCCACACTGAGCAATGCTGAAAAACAGGAAGTTGGTGATGAGTCAATGCACTTTTTAAGTGAGGACTTATTACTCATATTTTTCAAATGTGATGAAGTGACCTCGCTTTGCCACACTGTGTGTGCCAGTGAATGTCTCTTTTGTGTGTTGAGTATGTGCCCACGTGAAATATGTGGCAAAATGCTCAGCTGGAGCATAAGCAGACTGCCTAAGAGGAACCTGCTCTTCAAGGAGAAGTGGTTGGCCCTGAAAAGTTTTGTTTCCTTTGCTCAGGTGGACTGAGACACACATTCCCTGCTTCACGTCATTGCCACTGACACGTTCTTTTTTGTGAGGTGGCTCAGCGGGCAGCTGTGCCCCAGAAAGTGTGCCTCTCCACCCTCTGTGCCTCCTTGGCTGCTTCATGTAGCTAGCCGTGGTGGTCTACATCACAGTCCACCAGACTCCAATCCTGGATCCAGCAACCGTGACTGTGGCAGGAGTCAGGAGAGCTGTCATAGCCATCCCAATGGCAGCTGCTAGCTCTGGAGAAAGAGTACTGGGCTTAGTGGCCATGGCGGTTTGCACTTGCTGCAGAGGGCTGCAAGCATAGTAGCTGGACTCAACTGCAGTGGGGGGACAGAAGAAAAACCTTTCCTGTATCTTTGTGGACTCTGGTAAAAGGCTTGTACCTCGAAACCAATGCTTTCAGTTTTCCAGGATCAGAAAACATTGCACCCCTGAAGGAATGGAGCTCCATGAAGCAAGGCCAGTGGGAAATTTGGTTGTTGGCTCCTGGTCATAAATGTCCCCACCTTAGAGGCAGTGAGCAGGTGCAGGTTGTTCTGCCGCCATCATAAAACCCCTCAGATCTGAGACCTTTCCATTCATATGTGACAAGTCCTGAAAAAGTCCTTTGCAGCGACATGTGGCTGGGAAACAATCAGACTCTAGGTCTCCCAATAAGGGGAGGAATGGGAGGAGAGCAACATGATGGAGGATGCTGAGCCATCTCACTTGTGCCTGTCATCTGTGTCCCTTTCCAGGATGCATGGGAAGTCACAGGGGAAGATTAGCTTCTGTTACCACTGCCTCCACACGGAGTGCCATGAAGGCATCTGCTTGCCACTCGAGCTCCTCTGCAGGCAGGCATGAACAGTACCGACAGGCAGTGTTGGGAAAGTTCACTTTCTACATGAACTAGTTCAAAGTTCAGTTCACAAATTTTAAAATGAACTAGTTCAGTTCATAGTTCATAATTCAAAATTTTCAACTAAGTTCATCATTCCAAAAATGAACTAGTTCATAGTTCTTTTTTCCCATTTGTTGCTGCAAGCTATTATTTTTCAAAATTATTGACACAGCCCATATAGACCCACAGACAGCAATTATTTTATCAGTTTTAACACTGTAACTATGGGTCAGATGTCATCTTCATATCCAATTTTGAATTCTTATCCAACCAGGGTTTACATTAGCATTGAGGGGACAGCATTTCCCCATTGCTGCTTTAATGCTTTGTTGCTGTCCATTCAGTCCGCACTAGTAGCAGCTGCAGCTTTCACCCCATGTGACTGAAGTGCGGATTTTCTTTTTGAAAGGCGGCGGGCAAAGTTTGCACAGAAATGTACGTTTTTCCCATCCTCACCGACCTTGTCATAAAACTTGTTTAAATGATCATACGACGCATCCATGCTGCTTTGTCGCCTACATGCTGGTTTTTGTTTTGATGACACATGCGGCAATGTGTGGGTGTTTTTTCCGCTACATATTAAGGCCTGTTTACGGTGTGTTTTAGCCGGGTTTTCGCCTGGAAGGCTCTATAGATACCTGGAACCCTATTGAACGAAGTTAAACTGAGAGAGCGTGCCGTTCACAGACACCAGAATGAACGAGTTCACAGTAACGTTCATCAGGCAGTAATACAGTACGTTCAGTTCACGTTTGCCCAAAATATGAACGAGTTCATGAACTATCGTTCAAAGAACGCGTTCAGGCACAACACTGCCAACAGGTGGCCTGCAGAGGTACGGCAAGCCTGGCAAGCCTCACAGGAGTAAAAGTCTGCCAGCACCTGGTTGTATAATTGTGCAGAGTCAGAGTGGCTGAACTTCTTCATCTTCACTTTTGAAGAAAATATGGGGCCAGAGCTCAGGTCGTGACTGTGTCATATAGTGTACGTGAGGACCTGAGAGAGGCAACTCTTTCTTCATGACTGTGCATATGTGTGGGGATAAACACAATAGCTGCAGCTCTTAAAGGGCAAATCCTAAACAAACTGCCTATGTGGCTATTTTTAGTATCTGCCCACACTGGTATTGCACCAATCAAATTACAATACCAACATGTCACCGATGTGTCATTCTTTACCAAAGATTCTCACCCCTTGGAGAGCCCTGGTGTAAGTGTTGCAAAACAATCAGTTCCTCAGGTACACAATGTGGAGTTAATTTGAAAAGTACATAAAATGGTGATTCTGTTTTCATACAGGTAAAAGGAAAATTCTGCGATTTAAACTGGGGTGAAACTCATATCTTGACCTCAGCCAAATAAGTGACACAAGTCTTTCTCGGCCATAGGTGAGTGACAGGTGTAACCCAACGGTAGCCCAATTATTCTACAGCACTGTGGAACATGAACTGCTTTGCCATCAGCCCTGGGAGTACAGAAAACAAGACAGGCAAAATGTGATGTCCAGGTCTGTGCTCAGTGATTCACAAGACCCAGGCAGGTTTTGACTCCAAGCAAACAGTGATTAGTTCCTCCTCCCTAGCTGAAGGGGTGCTTATCAGTGATATTTGGTTTGAATAAAATCTTGCTGTAGCACATTTAAATAAATGCTTAAAACTCACTAAGAGGTATCCAGTTACACTTCATAGCAGACTGCATTAATGAACACCCTTCAACGGATAACACCTCACATTTTCAAGTATTTCCCAAGATTAAATTGAAGGTGTTCATGTTCAAAAAAAAAAAACAAAACACACACCACCTCTTCATCATTCAGAATGTAGATAATCCAGTCTATGAAAGAATTTTTTAGAATTTGCCAGTGTTTTTCAAATGCTAGAAACCTCACTTTAGTATAAATATCACTATGAAATAGAACCTAATTAATTTGATAAAGTGAGAGGAATAAGTGAAATCTCTTATCAAGCACCACCACCATCACAAGCACAAGCAATTATTTTTCACAGTTTCATTAAAATGTCCAACCAGCTATCCAAAAACAGCTGCATCCCACTTCCACTGGCTGTGGAACAGCATCTTAGTGCCTTTCTTTTTAACAGATGGTTTCAGTAATACATTTATATAAAGGCTTTGTGATGTTAACACACTTTGTATCAATTAAAGTAAAGCAACAGATGAAAAAGTAACAGGTTAAAAATGGCATAGACCCGTTCCATTTAGGGGCCGTGACGCCAGGGATCGTTATTATCCTCTCATCATTGGGAACTGAGCTTCAACAATAGGACAACCCCATGCAGGTTGTTTTGTTACAATTACAATTTACCTAACTGTAGTCACTTAATGAATATGATTAATTAATGCATGCTAATATTATATGATAGTCATTGACAACCAAGCCTGGCTGCACAGTAGGCTTCTGCCATTAATCAATACTAATACTGTCATCAATTCTAGATTGTACATTAAACTGTGCATTGATGTGACAAGAATTACAATGGTTCATGGTCATTTATTTATTGTATCTTTCATTCAGAGGCTGACAGAAGGACTAATTCATTTTGGTGAGGTGATGGTGCACATACAGTTTCAGTCTTAGCTCTAGTGAGGTTAGCGTGTTACTGGAAGGTAATACAACTTCACATTTCAAACTCGCAGAGAGTGACTGGAAAAATCATACAATACATTCTAGTTTACTATCTGTCTGCAACCCAGTGTCTGCACTTGCACTGTTGACAGTTGACAGAAGGTGATTTTCTGCCTAATTGAAGTACTTTTTATTTGACAGGGTGGATAAAAGTGGTTTTCGGCAGTTTGTGATAATTTGGGCTGCTTTTCATACCATTAGTGATGTTCCTCCCAGAGAAAGGTTACTGGCCACAGTCCAAATCAACTCCATTTCCTCCCATTAGAACAGCTTTAATTGAGATTGAGGTACTGAGCTCAGGAGGCTCAACAAGAAATAACTGACAAATGCCAGTTGAATTCATCACACCTAGGTGGAAATGTTTAAAATTACTATTTGATCATAGTTTGGTGATAAAAGGCTACATTATAGACATGTGTTACACAGATATCAAGGAAGGGCAAAGAAACTGTTTATCCTTTTTCCTTATTATTTTATTATTTGAATGTATTTTTGTGAAGCGTCTTTGAGTATATTTAGTGGAACATTATCATACTGTGATTCTCTTTATAACAACAAAAAAGTTTAATTGCAAGAGAGAGTGGTGACATAGATCGCATTTCAGTACAAGAAACTCAACTCGCAGTACAAGAAACTCAACAAGACATTTGTATTTAAAAAAAAAAAAGCTGGTACAGTGGCAACAAAAGCCTGGAAAAGTGATGTGCTCAATGAAAGCAGCTGGTGAAACATCTCACAATGAATAAGGTTAACTGGCCACATGTTAGAGACATGATTGGGTAAATCCCATCCCAGAGAGGTCGAGTGTTTCTGAAGTAAAGATTGGGAAGGGTTCACCTCTCTGTGACAGACTGCACTGGCAAATAGTGCAACAATTTAAGAATAATGGTTCTCAGTGTAAAACTGCAAAGAATGTGGAGTTTTCATTGTCTACAGAACAGAATGTTATGAAAAGATTCAGCCTCTATACTCAAGAGACATTGCTGAAAAACAGTATTGGATGGCTGTGATCTTCAAGCCTTCAGACAGCACTGCATTGAAAACAGACATGATTCTGTAAATGCATGGGTATCTATGGAGTTGCATCAGTACATATGGCATGGCTGACCTGCACATTTGTGAAGTCACCATTAATGCTGAACCATATAAACCGGTATGTTGCCAAGTAGACGATGTCTTCTTCAGGGAAGGCCTTAGTCATTTCAGCAAGACAATGCCAAACCACATTCTGCACGTATTCCAACAGCATGGCTCCACAGAGAAAGAGTCTGGCTGCTAAAGTGGCCTGCCTGCAGTCCTGACATGTCACCCATTGAAAATGGCGCATTATGAAATGTAAAATATGTGTAATTGAGCAGCTGAAATCATAGCAATTCAAGCAAGAATGGGAAAACATTCAACTTTCAAAATGAAGAGCAATTGATCTCCTCAGTTCCTACACACTTACAGAGTGTTGTTAAAAGAAGAGGTGATGCCACAGAGTGGTAAATTAGCTTTAACAATACCATAGAAGTATAAGCCATCATCGGCATCCCTTTAATTTCTTGAATTCCAGATGTTCAAATTCAAAACCATTCAGATGCATTTGTATACTGAAGAGCACAATCCCCTTAACTTATGTTGAACATCAGAGATTCAAAAGCTTTTATATAAAACGCAAACACCCAGCTGCAGACATATAGAGTATGTACAGATGATAATCAAGCTCTGATTAAGCAAGTTTCAATTTCACTGGAATGTGATAAAATTTCTTTAATGTAAGATACAGCTCTGTTGTTACAAATACCAGCAGAGGAAAAGTACTTAAGCCAGTATTTATCAGACCTTTAGCTACTTCACAATGGTTGACTAGTGGAGTTGTTTTTGCCTCTTTATTACCAGTCTCATACTGGAGAATAAATAACCTCCGTTCTTGTGCAATTTATTTGAATCTTAGTGTTCATCTTATTTAATGTCACCTAATCTGTGGACTTGTTTGTCTCTCTCTGCATTCTGTAAATAGTATTGGGACTGAATTATGCCTGTGTGATTGACAGGTGGTACACATGCCTGCAGAGTTATTGTGATGGGATTCAAAATAAACAAACCTCGGCCAGCTCAATGGTTTCTTAATTCCAAATTTGAGGGTTTCAGCACAGTGTGTGGTGGTGGATTGTCATCAGAGAACCTCACTTTGTAATCACTATCAATTAAACTGGACCATTACTTGCACTTATTTAACATCTTCATTCCGCCAGACTTTCAACTCAAATGTACAGAAACATCACTGCACACAAACAACTCAGCATGTGCTTACCAGCAATACCACAATGGCTTTCTTTCTGACTTTTGTTGCACTTTCGTTAATGCTGTAAGTATCACATTCAGGCTCAACTAGCTGTCAACACATTCAGAGGATGCTCATGATGTGAATGCAGGGTTTGATCATCTGGGAACTTGAAAAGGTCCTGCAATCTGGGATGTTTTTCAGGCACATTTCTTCAAGTTGTGTTTCTTTCAACAGTCAACAATATATGAGTGTGGTTTATGTCCTCATTGTTCCTAAAAGCATGTGTGTAATTTTGATATCCCATTGACCTGTATGAAATGAAAACCAGAATGGATCCTGAGTCATTGAAAACTATACCCATTTAAGAGTTGCCACATTCTACTTTTCAGGCTTTAACACTGGTATGTCCTTATACACCCATTTCACAGTAAAATAGAAATTACCCATGATTACTTATGGGTCATTTTAGAGGCTGGTCTCTATCATTTGACAAAAGGTTAAAGTTAAAGCAGCTGGGTGGACTCATAAGTAGGAAGCTAGGATCACTGCCTTCAGCCTCTGGATGGTCCATCTGGTTTTTAATATCACTACTGTGTATTTTGCATCATTTCCCCCAATTTCTGATTGGTTCTTGTCTGGTCATCTGAACCAAGCAATCTGGCAATGCCATCTTAGTGAAATGACAACCAAGCCACACATCACCAGGGCTATATACATTATTCTATTTTCAAAACTATAGGCACAGAACATAGAAGGAAATTTGTTCTTCTTTCTTGAAAACCTGTGTACAATGATGCAAAACCATTTAAAAAAAAAAGTTGGACAATAACACCTTCCTCAGCACCAACACCCAAAGATAAATGATGGAGTCACAGACATTACAAAAAACTATGTGTGGCACTTAAACGGTTTCATGATAGAGTACAAGGTATTGTATAGTGTATACAATGTTGGGAAAGACTTTACTTATCGAGGTACTTAAAGGAGCTTCAGACTTACAAAGATGCAATAAAATGCATTTGAATAAAAATAAAAGATGAGCAAAAATGTTCTAGAATATGAAATTGGGGGTAGAGAAGCATCAATAAAAGGCCTCTGAGAATAAATAGGTCTTGGGATCAGATTTGAAGCACTCAGCAGAGTTTGCTGACCTGACCATAAGAAGGAAACAGTTCAAAAACGCGAGGCAGCAGAAGCTTTGTCACCATAAATCTTAAACTTTGACAAAGAAGTAACAAAGGTCCCTTATTGTGATGGCCTGAGAGGCTTTGCAGACCTGTATGGGATAAGCAACTCACTGTTAAATGGTGTAGCCATTTTGAATTCAGTCCTAAATTTGATAGGAAACCAGAAGTCAACACAAATATATGTAATATACATAGAAACACTGTGGAGTCTTAGTTGGCAATGGTGCAGCAGAAGTTTGAACTAATTCTAATCATGCTGCAGCTTTTTGGCTTTAATAAGAATACTGTGCATTACAATGGACAAGACATGAGGAGACAAAGCACCTGATGATTTATTTGGATTGATGTCTCAAAGTTCAAGTTCACATCATAAATGACCTAAAGCAATAAGCCAGGGAACTTAAGTCCTGATGTAATATTTAAAAGGCCTGATTTAGGGCCTTTAGGTTTTTCCTCAGATAATTATGTAAAATAGCCAAATATGGAAGTCCCCCACATATCAAAAACACATAAAACTGGACATCATCAACATATTGCAATTGTGCTAGTATCGATCTGTTAATTGCTAACTAATGCCTTGGAAAAATCCAGTGGTGAATTCAATCATTTAAATAAATTGCTAGATATTCTCCATTGTGTGAAGAATGGAATTGAAGAAAAAAACAACACCCTCGTTATCACTGGGATATTTCTGTGTGCCTGTCTGTGTTAACAGCCGAAACAAGAAACAAGATCAGTCACCTCTGCTTTTTAAAACTGTGAGGAAAGGCAGCAGCAACAAGAAAGCAGTCAGAAGTTGAAGCTCACTGCCTAGGATGACCATCCGTGTCGGTGACCATTAGTGTAAAACACTGTCCTTGGCAGGGGTGCTTTGGTAAGTTGCAAAACTAAAATTTAATGGTGGCTTGATCTGTATTTTAAAGGATCTAATCAATTATTTGTTGTCAGACTGAGGATGTTTTTACATCTGACTTTGCCCTTAGCTCACCAGAAAAAAGGTGTAAGGTGGCATGGAGGTGAGCTGTTTATTGGCAATTTTCTTTTCTGGCATTAGTCCTGGAACTAATTGGACTAAATAAATACACTGTGGACTAATTTGATTCAATTGTGTTCGGTGTCTGTCAATATGTCCGCCCTTCAATTGCTTCCCTGACTAAATTCATCTTGTTAGCCTGGTGTCTGGCTTTCCCCTCAGGTCAACTGAGTGATGGAGACAAGCAGGAAAGGTGTTTTTAAAATGCAGTAAAATGAGGTGGGATCAGGCATTCTTTGCACGCAGCGGCCAAAATAGAGACACGCGCCGTCTCTCTCAGTCGAACACCGAGACGTTCACACGTGCAGATGTACACATATACCATACATACGCATAAATACTCATACACTCACACACAGTCATGCTGAAATTGACTCCAATTACTCGGCCACTGGCCTCCCTCCTTCCCTCATCAGTGCAGGAGTGAGAGCCTCATCATTAAGAGAGCGTGCTTAACGACAGAAGGCCTAACCTTTTCTGATGCAGGCACTCTTTGATATTCCAGAGGTAATCCTTCACACCTTCACTTTGCCTGCCCCACTACAAAGTCTTTGCTTTTTCTTCTTCTTATTTCAATCGTCGTTTCTTTGAATATACGTTGGCTTTATATACAGACCTGCAACTCAGATGAAAATAAAAGTCATCCTGGAACTATTTGATAATGCAACACCCAAATTTATGAATGATGCAGCTTTTTTTGAGAGTTGGCAGCTTTAGTTTTCTGGACTTTGGAAATGAACACATTCTTTTCATATTGCCGTTTAGAACTTTTTGTAATTGTAAAAAAAATGGGTGCTATTTTTTGTGCAATAATAACGAATAATCTAACTGTGCTGTCTTGTAGTTGAAACTGGGATTTCATCACTAAATAAACTCATCACACAAAACTTAAGTGTGATGACTGTCACTTAAAATCCCTTAACACAGCACAAAATAATATACAGTACTTTGATATGGAACTATTCTATATTACCTAATATATCATACATAAAGCAGCTGGAATTGATATTCTTACAATAGCATTGCATCAAATGTCAGTGTGCAGACAATGACTCTGAATTTGCACACGATTGTTGAGGTCATACATGCCACATCAAACAGCTGTTTTCATGGAAATAACCTCTAAAAACTGTACATGACCTCCTTAGCACTGAACCGCAGATAGACAATAGCCACTAGCTAGTGAATGTTGCAGAGAATTTAGCATTCAAAGACCCAGATATTTCCCTCACGTGCTGGCAGAGACCAAAATCAGAGCTAAATAGAGAGTGGATACATCCAGGTGGATTGACACATGAATCTGAATGAATGCTAATGTTTCTCCATAACTGCTAAATGTATAAATAAGCAAGTGTTTGCATTTGTTTAATTTGTTTTACCTTCCCCTCTCCCTCTCCAGGCCACTTAAAGCACTCTATCAGTATCAGTATCAGGGATATTTTGGGGCCAACACAGGTATGGTAAAAATCATTAGCTTGATTTTAATTACAATTCAATTTGAACTGAAATATATGACTACACAAATAACATTTAAAAATGAATATTTACACTATTCTACTTAAAACCATAGCAGTATAATGGCATCCAGGACTGCTGGTAGTAGACCTTTGGACAAAGCCACTATATCTATAGTATAGTGGTATTTTCTGTTAGATGGGTGCTTAAAATGGGACATCCAGAATTTCCCTGAATTTGGAAATTTTTTTGGAAAAAAACTTGTAAATTGGACTTCCCTGAAGAAATATTCAGAGATAGACGATGCAAAAAAGTATGGCACACAACTCAATAGCAACCACTCAAAATTGTGCCAATTCTTTCTGACAATGAATGTGAAATTGTAATGCATGACTATGATTCATTTGAGCTGATTTTTATCAGAGGTGAAACTGTCAATTTGTCTGTTTTTTCACAATGGTGTGTTGCCTTCCACATTGTGATGAAATTGACTCTGTCTTTGGCCCAAAAAATGACAGACCTGTTATGCTGATTCACACCTATTGAAAAAAAATGTCCCCTCGCGTTATTCTTTCTTTTAGAAGCAAACACGTTTGTGCCCTGCTGTGCTTTAATAATGACAGAAAGCTTTAGTATTCACCAGCCTGAGATATAGGGACACATGTCAGGCAGACACACATCCAAATACATGCACTGATGCACATACACACAAACATGCAGAGAGCCGGTTCCACTTGACCTGTTATTGTGCTATTTTCCAGTCATTGTAATAACTGTACAGTTGAACACTCCTCTGCAATTTCCTCTTCTTTTTATACATCATATAATTAGGTCCAATTATTGTTAATAACTTTGGGCAAAAAGCCTTTGTTAGCAAGGTCAGTGTGGTCTGACAAAGCTTTAAAGCTGCCCTACCCTCATCTTACTCTCAGCACCATCCAGTTAATTATGTTCAACAAGTACACAGCCACACCGCTCCCTCGCTCCCATTGTGTCACTGTTTCTTTCTCTACCTCTCTATCTCCCATGCACACACATATACAAGCTGAAAACAGTGGACCTTTCATAGGTCCTTTGCCACACACTCCTATGGTTTATAAGGTTGAAAGAAGAGAGTCTTTGGTTTGTGGAACCATGGTAATGAATTACCAAGAGAAAAGCGCTCTCTCAGGTGGCTTGGAGGAGGTCAAGTTCAGTGTAAGATGCAGCTACACATATGAGGACCTGTTGTCTTCATTTGGAATTGACTGCTAAGAAACGCAGTTTCCTGATGTTCACTGATGAATGTGGTGTGAAATTGGCTTTCTCTGTTCTTTCTCTCAATCTGGTAGCACTTCAAAAATAAATGATGAAAACGTGTTCAGCCGCAGTGAAGTTGGAAAATTGAAGGACCAACCATTTAAACAGATATTCATGGTGGTGGCTTTCAGTGTCTTTATCATAGACCTACATAATAAACAATGGATGATAAGAAATCAAGGACCTACCTTTAGACGACAGCGATTACACTAATCAAATATGTGTCATGCAAAGACGTGTCCTATTCTTACTTTGAAATATTAACAAGAAGTTTGTCAAGGTTTGCATAAGTTGAAGATGTGGTTCTTGTTCTTAATTACGTGGTGAAAGGTAAAACCATCCCACGCAGCTCTGAATGGCAGAGCTGTAGTGGGAAGCCAGAAGCCTTCTCTTCTCACCGTTGATATTGCTGTACATCCAAGTCACGAGTCAGGCCTAAATGTTAATACTCTTGTAGCTTGAATATTAATTTTAACCTAAAACTAATTTTTAGTAGGATTAGCAAAGTAATGACCTACCCCTCTGAAATCAGAGTGCCCTGTTTCAGACTATGACCACTGCTCCACTGAGCTGCTTAATGTGGCTGCAACACCATTTTCTGTTTCTATTTGAATTGCGGATTGCAGCTTTCAACAGAGGGCCACTAAGACCTTGAGAGTGAGTGGCAGCGAGGATGATTAACACAGCTATGGAGATGGTGAAGGAGACTTACACATGGATACACACAGGCTCCCTGCTATGGATCAAGACTGGATATGCTCAAATGTTCTTAAGGGATTTACATCCCATAATTGTAACTGCAGCAATGAGTTAGCAGCGTACATGACAGCAGTGTTGGTAGATTCACACAAACAAAGTAAGGAGATGTACCTTTTGTAAATGGGGCTGTAGCTTTTTACAAAGTAAATAAATAAATACAATTTCTTATCATTAAGAGGTCAAAAAACCAACAGTGATTTTATCATACTGAGAGGTTTAGTCTGACACATCAGTCTGATGCAGACAGTAGCCCATACATCTGTTCAATAGATCACTGTCATTCAAACATGATCGAAAACACATCAAAGAGTCATACAGTTGCATTAAGTGACCTATTTCTTCTGTGTGTGTTATAATGAATGGTACTGCCCTTTATGTGTATGGAATAGTTTATGGATAACAATGGAGCCCTATGGCACAGAGGTATAAGCTATATCACACTTTGGATTGATAGATAATACTTGTTAGCGGGTTAAATTCATGGTTTTTGGTGTTTAATAGGATTTTCTAGTACTAGAAAAATACAGTAACACTAGTCTTAAGCCCAAATCACATTATAAAGTGGCACAGCCATTTGTGCGCCGTTGACCAGTAGTAATGAATTGATTTTGCTGCGAAATTTCACAGTTTTAAAGGCTTGTGTGACTGAGCTTTTATAATTTAAGTGTGGGTGTTTTTTTTATTTTGCCAGTCATATTTCTGCTCTGTGAAGGCGAGAGCTGACAACTTGGGTAATTATTAAAAAAAAAAGCTTGTCTTCAACAACTGATGAAATACTACAGTTTTGTTTCCAAATCTGTTTGAAAAATGACAGTTCAGGCTAGGACGGTATGGTTTGTGCAGCCAAAGGTATCACGACATCAGGAGTATGTTGCTCATCGCACAAGCTAATTTTAACAGGCGCTAGATGACAAATATGCCCACCCAGTTTTCATTTACTGAATCACTGGAGTTAGAAAACAGCAAACAGGTTTCTTAGTATATTCGATACATATGTAGCGTAGAAGTTTCTCAAAATATGAAATAATGTCGGGCGCCAGACCGGAGAATACTCAAAAAATCAACCTGCCAATATTTTAAAACAAATACAACTAGAAATTTGAGAAATAACCTGGCAGCTGGCTTCCTAGCTACAAAACCACACAATAAAAATACAACCAATCGATGCAGTTAGTAAGATTTCTTTTCAATCAAATATTAATCGAAACATATCAGTCAGTAATCAAACTCATTGTAATCAAACTGTTCATTCATAAAAAACCAAATTCAAATGAAATATTCAGAGCGTAATCACAAAAAAATCAAAAGTTCTTTAAATAAATAATAACAGTTCACATCAGTTAATGAAGAATGCATATTGTGTGTATGTGGATGTGTGTGTGCGTGTGTATAGTTTGGGTGTCTTTTAGTTCAGTTCAGAGGGATGAATGTGTGTTTGGGTGGGTGGGGGGTGTAATCCGGTTCAGTTCAGTTCAGAGGGATGCATGTTTGAGGGGAGAGAAAAAAAAGGCTGGAAAAGGCTGTTTTGTCATTTCCTTTTCCCCTTCCTGCTACATATACAACGATCCTTCATTCTTGACCTTCCGAAAATCCGGAGCATTTAACCTCATCTGATTGCTCTGTTTCATGAACTGACAATGGTGAAAAGGAAACTGACAAACGCAAAACAACTTGCATACACTGCCAGATGACTGTCAACTATACTATGGGAAACACATCAAACAGGAGAAGACATTTGGCACATCGCCACCCGGAACAGCTCAAATCAAAACTACAACAAAGCTTCAGCCAGGACAAAGGAGCCTGAAAGAAGCATTTGGAACCCTGCTTCTGCATAACAGTTCAGAGCTGAAGAAATAACAAGATGAATATAATATATTCCTTACAGCCAAAGACTTAAGGTCAACAACGATGGACTTCAGAGCATACCATTCCACCAAGGCCACGCTTCAGCCACTCAGTGATCGCAGCTTTGTACCAAGAGACAAACGCTAACGTGACACAGAGCCTCAAAGAAGCAGAGAGCATCTCAATAACCACAGACAGGTGGCGTTCATGAGCAACTCAGAGCTACATCATACAATCAAAGCTCATGTTATCAGCAGCGAATGAGAAATAAAATGTTTTGTCCTTTTTTCCAGTCACACACTAGACTGGTTTTAAAATCTGCTCCACATGAAGAATAACAACAATCATCACGGTGTCGCTGTTGTTACAGACAATGCACGAAATATTCATTCAGTCATTCAGCCTTTTTTATTTCACCTTGAGTAAACAGGAAACGCATCCAGTGATTTCTATGTGGAGGCAGCAGCTCTCTTTAAATTTGCAATGGATATTGTATCGTGCCCTTAATATCAAGGTATTGTTACATCCCTGGTCATTACCCATTAACAGTGTACTTATACAGTTTAAGCAGTTTATCTTATTCAACCAGTGGCTGTTGTTGTCCAGCTTTTGTGTAAACGGTTCTGGCCCTGCTCTTGTATCTGCCTGTGTTGCCACAAAGAGTAAAGGCCTCAATGGGCCATGCATACAAACATGGCCTTCGTCCTCAGACTGGCATTGTTCATCTAATCAGTGTCCCGGAGGAGAGCAAATGTGACAATGATTAAGAAACTGAAGGACAATAAACTGCGTGTGAGTTTTCTCCACAGCACTTACTGAGGAACATGAACAAAAGCCACACGGAGCCACTATACACCTAGCTGCTGCTTTCAGCTTTCCTGTGTGTTTTATGATTTGTATTCACAACCAAATGCAAGCACTTGTGAGTGTGTGTTTATCTTTCTGAAGTTGAGGCCTTCCCAAATGTTGATGTTAATAGTTGTTTTCAGAGGCTGAATGTCCCCCTCGGTGAATGTTATCTGTTTCTCTGGCTCGTTCTCTCTCCACTGGCGCAGTGCAGATTAGTTAGCTTCTACCAGTTGGTACAGTCTGGGGCTCCAAACGTTCACTTAATGAATTGGCAGTCATCTGTGTGTGTGTGTGTGTGTGTGTGTGCGTGTGTGTGTGTGTGTGTGTGTGTGTGTGTTTGTGAGGGAGAGAGCAAGAGCGAGGGAGGCCAGTGAGATGCTAAATTAATAGCAGTCATCTTTACATGCTTCCCTCTGCTAGCTAAGCCTGCTAATGAACAGACTTGGATGCCTGCGGTTAGTATCACACACAAATACCCAGACACACACACACTAATGCACAGAGAAAGATTTTAAAATATGCCTGTGGATTTGATTATGAGACCAACACACACACACACACACACACACACACACACAAAATAAAAAAAGCTGCAACACACTGCAACTCCTTGACATGCACCTAAGACTCTTCCAGTGTGTAGAGAAGTCTTTGGGTCTGTGTGGTTTGTTTCACCACTCCAGCCTTTAACTCTCTTCCGTTTTTCTTTTAAAAGCTTAAAAGGAGTCATTAGACACACACGCACGTACATCCTCACACACATATACTTGTACACAAGGGTGCTGGGAGCATGAGGCAAGCACAACAGCGACCGTGGTTGTGATCAGGCGGGACAACTTCACACATTCCCATTCTCACACAAATTTGTCACCACACAAACACACACCTACACAACTGCACATGCAGGCACAAAGTGTTAAGATAGGGCAAGGGGATGCCTCTGGGGTGCTACAGTTTCTGTATAGGAGCGAAGGGACCCCCCAGCTGCTGCTTGCCATTTCCTCGCTGTCATCCCAATGGGCAGAGAGTGTGTGCGTCTGCGAGTGTCTGTGTGTAGAAGCAAGATTGCAGAGCTTTCACAGTGGGATGAAGCGAGCCAAGTTTGTGTGTATGTGTGTGTGTCGTCCCATTGGGTGAGACTGAAGCCAACTCCAGGAAATGGATTGGCATGGAAGGCCTCGCCAGGGATTCTGGGGTGAAGATGAAAGAGTTCTTTCACACACATGCGCACGCACACGCACGCACACACACACACACACACACACACACACACACACACACACACACACACACACACACACACACACACACACACACTCTTTCCTTCTCTTCTGCTTCTCTCTCTCTTTCTGCTTCAGGATGCACTCTTTATCTCCGCCACTTGGGTTTCACTAACACATGTTCACATGCAAACACAAGCCCAGGATATACACAACCACACACCCACGCACTCACATCCACACAAACACAAACACACAGACAAACCTGAAAAATATCATTAAATATTTACAGTCTATGTACCCTTTAATCATTATTTAAAGGGTCTATTTCCACATTACATTTAGGTATGAGATTGAAGTTTATTGAGTGCTTAGTGACACTCACAATGTCATTTCAGTAAAGAAAACAGTAAGAAATACTGAAAACACTCTTCTCAGCATGATACACGTCAGCACATTTTCCTTGCACATCAGTGATACCAGAATGAATACTAAAACAAATTATTTATTATATTTTTACACAGGTCACAGAATATTTTAACATTTTGGAAAACATGCTCATTGGCTTTTTTTCCCAGAGTAATGTCAGAAGTTTAATATCATTCTCTGTCTGCAGAAGTACACAGCTGGAGGGAGGACATACTTCGCCTTAGCATAAAGACTGGACACAGGGAAACAGAGGAAAAAGCCTGGCTCTGTCCAAAAACATAACTATTACTTTATTAATTATTAATTAAATTGCTTGTTACTTTATAGAGCCATATGGAGTGTTGTGCAGTTAAATTGCCCTGGCTAAATTTCATTTAAAGATGAATATGCAAATAATTTTTAAAAGATTACAAACATTTAAAAATGGTTTAAATATGTTTTACATGCTTGAAAATGTTTAAATGCAAGTTAAAAATGTAACACGTTAAAAGTGTAAATATATCCTGTATATGTGTATAAAATGTTTGATAGTAGTTTGTTTGATGTGCATGAGCCAGCATGTGTAATCAGGCAAACAGCCTAACTCTTTTAGCAGTCGATCTTTGTTTTTCTTTACTTTCATTGGAAGGTCCTAAACTAGTAGCCAATTACATTCCCACAAAAAAGGGGTGGGGCTTAAACAAGTGAACAAGTAAACAAGTGAAGTGGCCATTACAGTATTTAGGCCTCCATGCTTTCAAGCCATGACTCTGCAACAGGGTTTTTCTTTTCTTGCTTATATGTCGGTATCACTAAGTGTGTGTGTGTGTGCGTGTGTGTGTGTGTGTGTGTGTGTGTGTGTGTGTGTGTGTGTGTGTGAGAGAGAGAGAGTGTGGGCTCACAAAGTATTAATGAGGTTTCTATGTTAAAAGTACTATACACTTATGATATTAGAGGTTAATTAAAAGTAACAGGTTGAGTTTAAAGGAAATTTCAAATCTGTGACAGGTATCAAGATCCACCCGTCCATTTTCTATGCCGCTTATCCCTTTCGGGGTCACGGGGGGCTGGAGCCTATCCCAGCTGTCAACGGGTGGGAGGCGGGATACACCCTGGACCGGTCGCCAGCCGATCGCAGGGCAACATATATACACAAACAACCATTCACGCTCACACTCACACCGAGAGTGTGAAGTGTGTAGAGTAAAGAAACAAACATGGAGGAGAGGGAATGTGACACAGAACAAGATCATTCCAAACTGGACTCTGACCAGCCACAAGAAGATGAGGAGCTCACACCTACAAGAGGGGCTACTTCTGATGCATGGATGCCTACAGTATATGGATTGTCTATACCCAACCATCCCTTTCGGTGTTGCGGGGGGGATGGAGCCTATCCCAGCTGGATTGGTGGCGTTGGGCTCGATGTCCCACATCACATCTGCCACCACACGAAGGGGGCAGGATAGTCTTGGCTTCTGGACTTGCCTTCTTGATGCTCTGTTGCTGGGAGAGGGCGTCAGGTTTTATGTTTCTCGACCAAGGTCAATAAGTGATGGTGAAGTTGAAGAATAAAGACCAATGCAACTATCTGAGTCAGCACATACAGTCAGACCCATATCAGCATCTCATCTGACCACATCGCAAGCGTGTTCAGCACGTGTAATGGTCACTCACCCTGACTGAATGTACACAGGTGAAACAGGGATGCGAACTAATCGGTTAACGCTGTGCATCTATCTCAGAGCACTGGGGCCGTGGGCACAGATGCACAGGCTAGCCTGGGAACGCCTCGGGATTCCCCCGGAAGAGCTGGGGGAAGTGTGCTCAGACTGCTCCCCCCGCGACCCGGCCCCGGATGAAGCGGGAGAAAATGGATGGATGGATGGATGGATGGATGGATGGATGGATGGATGGATGGATGGATGGATGGATGGATGGAAAAGAAAGAAAAGAGAGAGAACTATATATATAAAAAGCAAATATATATATATATATATATATATATAGCTGCTGTGATTGGTAAAGATTTGACTTGACTGTGCCAAACCCACCCCACGCCTTTTCCTCTCCCTCTTGAGGAGATGCGCTGGCGGCGCAGTACACGAAAATACCAAAGTCTGCGCTGGACCTGACTTTGCGCCGCACTGGCGGCGGAGTCGAAAATAGAGCCCAATGTCTGAACTGCTAACTTTTTCATTTCATTTCTTTGAAAATTTTAAAATGAAATTCTGCCCATACCAGTACACAGTGCACCTTTAACATGCAGACATGGCATGAAATCAGTCTTCCAACCCTTCTCTCAGACAGATTTTAAACTCAAAATGCTAAACATGTAGCCAAATTAAGTGTGAGTCATTATGTATGTATGCACAAACACTCATATTTAAATACTGTAGTTTCAGGAACCTTTGACACATATGACATAATGCCACTGTTTGCAGCAGCACCTGTTCCATTCTTGTACCAGACTACAAGTTGTGAAGATGTGATTGTAATTACATAAAATTTAGCTGCTAGAGAATATGCAATTAAGATGTCTGTATGGTGCAATTCAAAAAACAAAAAACAACAAAAAAAACATTGAAAATCCTGATGGGAAAAGAATGTTTATGGAGGTTTATCTGCTACAAAAGCAGGTGTGCGTATTTTGGAAAACAGAGGGGTGGGGTGCACACCAGTCAAAATCTTTGGTCTAGTTTTTTTTTTTTGCTCCTCCAAATGACATGTTTTGAGCTGGATAGAGCTGAATGCATATCAGTTCCCGGGAAACATGCTGGGAGCAACATTCAGTCATGATATTTGTGTGTGGGCGTGTGCATGTGTGTTTGAGTGTGTGTAGAAGTTGATATGCATTTTTATGTGTTGTGTTTTTGTCATGATTGACATGTAAAAAGCCACTGATTATCTTTTAGATAATTACGGCTGTTGAGTGGGGATGTTTGGATCTTTGATTGGGCGACAGTACTGGAGAAGCATTCAACTGCAGCTTTTCTTCCTCTCCATCATTGTGCCGCCTTCATTTCACCTCGTCCTCTGGTTCATATAATTTCAAAATAATTTCTGTAAACAAGCATTTCAGTGTTTTAAGTATGTAAAATTAGTCTGTAAGAAAACACTTTTGTGAAACCTGTAATTCTATTCACATCAGCCAACAACCTCTTGATACTATTAGGTATTCACACAACCATTTGGACGCATCAATATTGAATGGTCCAACCCGGCCTGCTAAGCTATACGCTATACACAAATACATGTAATAAATACATTTTTGAGAATACATAATTGCTAACTAGATTATGTTCACTGGCAACCTTTTTTACAAGAAAGTGTTACAAGTATGTACTTCACAGACTCTGTTAAGGAGGTGCTCAGGGGGATGCTGGGTCTACAAAGTGCGGGACTTTTACACTGGAAATCAGGGTTCACATATGGTTAGATTTAGGTAACAAAATGATTATGGTTGGAAAAGATTGTGGTTTTTGAAAAAGTTATTGAAAAGGGAATCATGCCCTGTTTTGTACTAATATAACCAGGTCGACTATGTACCCTGACTGACTCACCTGATGTAGAAGGTGGTTATAACCTGCCAATAGGTGGTCAATAACAGGCCCTACAACTATCTGCAAGTTACTGATTTCAAAATCCCCATCACTACGAGAAAATAATGATAAAAACCTCCAGGCTAGAAACTTACACACTGATCTAGGCTGAAAATGACATGTTACCCTAATGGTATGAGCATAAATGAGCTACCAGCTTGTCTTTTCCTTTGCGTGGATTCAGCCATTTTAACGCCAGGGCTCGCCTCCCCATGTGGAAATGTTCCACTGAAAAAAGTTCCCTTGACACTGTTTTGCAAGACCACTGTCACTTTGTCCTGGGCTTTGCACGGTCTAGATGATTATGACTGGTTTAAAGGAATGCAAACAAACCGGTGATTTTTTTTTTTCCCCTATACCAGAATGATAATGAGCACAGCCAGATCTTTCTCCAGCACTGACACAGCACTGTGGAGATGGGTCTGGCTATGCAAGACTACTATCGATCAAAATCATTATGCTTTGAATAATACTGATATGGTTAGCAAAATACCAGACCCAAAATGCCACACTTAGGACAGAGACCAAAGAGGCTTAACGTCTTTAATGATCACTTATATCAGGAGCCAACTAAGACAGACGAGAGTTTCCAGAGTTTGGGAAGGTCTTGATGAGCAGGAGGCAAGCTGGGTGTTGATCCAGAATTTTCCAATCGGACACAAGAGGATACACAAGAGAAACAAGAGTCAGGAAGGCAGGCAAGCAGGTAACGAAAAAAAGGTCAAAAAAATTACTTGGCAGTTTCTGTTGGAGCCTCTGTCATTACTGCAAAGATGAACGGATGATTCGACGAATACTGAGTGGAGAGCGGGGGCTTATGTACAGTGGCGGCAGGTTAGTCTTGGTTGAATGATTGAGTGATTGAGTGCAGCTGTGCTCAGGGAGAGGAGGCCAAGCCCAGCCTGTCAGCCACGCCCCGGCAGGGAGACACACAAACACCAGACAGACATGGGAGAGACAGACAGGAGACACAGGGAGAAGGTAAACACAAGACACAAAGGGAAAAAAGGAGGAGAAACTGCAGCTCCTCAAAGACACTGTGGGGAAAGAGTACTTAGTGAATGTATTTCAGATATGTTAAGTATAACATTTTGCTGTTCCTTAAAATTTTTCCTTGTTATGATAACAAAAAAAACAAAAAACAAAAAAAACATGGAATCCCTAGAACTTGCATCCACAAAGTATGCAAATAGTTCGTTTTTAAATTATACAGGAGCTTGCACCTCAAAACCAAAACCTTCAAAATACTGCCTTTAAAACTTAAAACCTAAATCCTAAAGTTGTATAGCCAAAATATAGTTTTAGAGACCTTAAATATGAACATAGATGGCCAAAATCCGATTTCATGAATAGATATATATAAAATATATATATGTAGATAAATATATTGTAATTTGTCTTTTTTTTTTTTTTTTTTTTTGGAGGACGCCTAGATACACCGGTAGAGAAAACCTGAATATAAATTCAGGTTCTGTGGTATTGTTATAGTTGTTGTTGAACTTTGACCTGGGTAAGGCTTCATGGAATGGTCCCATTCTGTTTGCCAGGTAGTAAGTTCCATCATCTGCAAGCATCTATTTGGGGGGGAAAAAAAATCTCCATGCAGAATAAAACCCTTCTCCTTCAGTGTGTTTTTCTGCTACTCAATGCCGGCAGCACTTACAGTGATTCTGACTGCTGGGGATAAAAGTTCAGAGTGCTTCCTTTCAAAAGAAACCAAAACCATGCATGTACTCCAGATGGTTCAAGAACAGCTTTCAGTGTACTTTGGTTATGCTTTGGATAGATGTTTTAGGCTCATTTTTACTGGACTGCTATTAATAACATCCTATTTGGTCAATTTCAGCACCTTTGACACATCCACATATAATCAAGTAGAGGACTTTGATTTAAAAGCTGCAGAAACGAAGCTGTGGTTTGCATAGCATGGATATAACTTAACTTAATAACTTAGCTAAATCGAATAAATAAATAAATGGATAGAGAGAATCTCTTATGCAAATAACAAAAACTACGAAATAAGATCTTTATTTTGTCTCGACTTACAGTAAACGGTCTGCTCAGATCTGTAACATCATCAAACAGAACTGGAATATATTACACCAGTGGTCCCCAACCTTTTTTGCGCCAAGGACCGGTTTAATGTCAGACAATATTTTCATGGACCGGCCATTGAGGTGTGGCGGATAAATACATCAAAATAAAATGATACGACCGTCTGACCCTCTGCTTTCTTGATACATCGATGCTCTGCCCCCAAATGCTCTCTGGTTGCTATGGTAACGTTTAAACATGCCCTCAAATTACGATACAGATACACCATAGAAATTAGTAAAAAAGCGCGTGAAAAATCTAACTCACCTTAACGGTCAATCAATGGGAGCCCTGAGCTTGTTTCTCAACGAGGGAATGCAGGGTGCTTGGTCTGCAAGTGGTGAAGCAGTTTTGAAGGCTTCATTGCCTCATTAGAGAGTCGATCGCCACATATAATGCAGAGCGGGCTTGGTGCGTGGGAATCACCTGTCGCGATAAATCCATATTTTAAGTAGGACTCCTGGTGCTGTCTGTTAAATACAGCTTTCTTTCTCTTTGAAGTCGTAGGCTCATCCTCTGCCTCCTCACTGGGCCTTTTTCCCTTCGCAAAGAAACTTTTTAACGATGTCTGTTTTTTGCTCATTTTGCTAGCTTGACTGTAAAATTTCAACAGCAATGTGTCACGTGACCGAGATGTACCGGAGAGAAACCTCATTTTTCAAAATAAGGCATCGTTCAGACTCAGATAACAAATAAAACGGAAATAATGTAAGTTATTTATTCTTTCTGTGTGGCCCGTTACCGAATGACCCACGGACCGGTACCGGTCCACGGCCCGGGGGTTGGGGATCACTGTATTACACAAAATATTTTGTTTTTATATTTGCTTCATCCTCCTCAAAGCAATGATGTACTCCATCTTTGTAGATAACGTTAAGCATTACAATGATTACATTTGTATTTGGAATGAAATGACGTGGGTAATAGCGGACAACGATTATCACTTCCATTTTTTTTCATGTGTCTGTTTCTCTCTGTCTCTCGAGTGCTCTGAGATAGATGCAGTATATATGCTCTGTAGGATGCCACGGCTGTTTCTGGTTGGCACAGCGACGTTAACCGATAGTTCGCATCCCTGTTTCACCTGTTTACATTCGGTCCGGGTGAGTGACCATTACGTGTGCCGAACGCGCTTGCGATGTGGTTACATGAGATACGGATCAAAATATATAAATTTAGGTCTGACTGTATGTGCTGACTCAGATAGTTGCATTGAACTGTGGCTGTTGCTAATTGCTGATTAGACTGATTTGACACTGTGGAAACCTGACTGTGAGGTATTGGTGACGTGAGCGCACCACTCCAAAATGGTCGAATATTCCAATGCGCCTGCTCATTATGCCGACACCTCCCCCTACTGCGCTGCAACGCCCATCCTGGCGCACCTCTGTATGCCTCGGTTTACCAAAATACCAAGTGCGCCATGCGCCTGCCTACGCCGCTCGAAAATACAATGTAGCCCGCGCCGCGCCGGCAGCGGAGTAGAAAATAGAGCCCCTAGAGTCAATGCACGTTGGTTGCTTTTTTGCCTACATGCGATGAATACATAATACTGTTTCACCTGAAGAGTTCCTGGATCTTGTTTTGTTTACCTCAACCAAAGAGCACCAGTTGGATCAGCAATCAGAGGCATGCAGCGCTTCCTTCCTCCTTTTTAAACCAATGACATTTCTGTTTGTTTCATGTTTGGATGTGAGACGGGTTACATCAGATAGTGTGGAACAATGAGGAGACATTTTAATCAGTATGTAGATGATTATGAAAACCATTTTAGAGTTTAAAAGTTGTGTTTACTACTTTTGAATAATGTAAGTAAGTCATTGTGAAAAAACATTCCCTTGCCACAATACTGACACTTTGGGCTTATGCACACCAAAGCCACAGTGATGTACAGAATCAAGCTAGTTTCATAACCCTTGAAACTCAGCTAAATTATTTCTTTGTTCACATAACGTAAATAACCACACACACACACACACACACACACACACACACACACACACACACACACACACACACACACATACATACGTACTCATATTATATACAATTATTCCCACTGGCCTTTATCATTGGAGAAATACCAAAATATCATAATCAGCTCAGTAGCTAAAATACCACTATGGCTATGGTAGTTCACAGAGAGAATGCGGCATGAAAGCGTGTGTGGATGGGTTGTTATATGGATGGATGGATTGTGAATACACGCATGTTCCCCACGGGACAAGTTGGAACAACGTTGGTGACGCCTTAACTTTGATCTGACTGGCATTTTTAACTGCTTCAGCTGAACTTCATGTGTCGTACTAAATAGTAACTGTTAGCATGCTAACACTTTAAGAAAAAAAAAAAGCATTACAAACATTGTATCTGCTAATGATGAGCATGTTAGCATTTCATTAGCGTTTCTTGTTATCCTTTTCAACACCTCCTTACCCTGTCAAATCTCTCATGCACTAGTCATTCCCTGTCCTGTGCCACCCATAGAATCACTCCTTCCTCAGATTCTTCCCTTAAATCACTGCTGCACCTGGCAACCCCTGCCCCCTCCAAATACACACATTCACACCTACTCTCTCTCTCTCTCTCTCTCTCTCTCACACACACACACACACACACACACACACACACACACACACACACACACACACACACACACACACACACACACACACACACAGTCCATCTCTGGAGGCCAGGCTGGCAGAGGCAGAAACCAGTGCAGATGGCTTGTTTGGGGCCTGTGGCAGAAAGCAGTGAGAGATGCAACTGTTAGCGGGCAAGCCAAGGGAGCGTGACTGTTTATATGTGTGTGTGTGTGTGTGTGTGTGTGCGTGTGTGTGTGTGTGTGTGGGGGGGGGGGGGGGGGGGGGGGGGGGGGGAATGAGCCCACTATGCATGATTGTGTATAAGTATATGTTTCAGCAGATGAAGAAAACATGCACACACATATAACCAAAAAGTATTCATGTGTTGTTCGTGTACAGCTCTTCTTCAGACCCGGTTTGTGTGTGTTGTTACTTTATTTATGCGTGTAACATTAAAAAGAATAATGCGCAGTACTGTATGTGATGGTGTCCACAGACATAAGACCAACGCACCACAGGTAGCACTAGTGCAAGGGCTGTGTGCTGTCATCTCTGATATCTCCTCTACCATCTGCTCTTTTAGTTGAAACAATGCTGTGGTACAGCACACAGAACGGGTGCATTTTAAAGTCAATTTAAGATGCATCCATAATACACATACATTCTTAGAATGGTCTGAGTGTGAAGTGTGATTGAAGATTTATACCCTATCAAGTCAGTATACATACTGTATATAAATTCCCTTGTTTTGTGTTATTGTTCATGTACACAATTGCATGGAAACAGAGGAGCTGCTCAAAGATGCAAACAATCAAAATACATTACAGGTGTTGGTGAGACATTTGCTACTAATAACTCAATTGTATTCAAGTGTCCCAGTAAGCCATGACAGTGTGACAGCAAAACCAGGACCCTGAAACTGAAGCAGCTACATGGAATTCAGCCATCATTGATTAAATCATTCACACATGTGCTTATCCTACTGTGACATTTCCAAATGTCTTCTGTGAAAAAGGCCTGCTGATAACATCATTCAAAAGTCACCGTTTTATTGACATCATTTCCTGTAAGTGCAAAACCTTTAAGTATATAATGTCTTTTTGTAGAATACTATTAGCTAAACAGAGATGCCATCTTTTAGGCAGTCAAGCCCAAGCATCCCTTTGAAGTTAGCTTACTTGATAAAACACAGGTTTGACATGTCAGCAGGGGTAGACTGACCATCTGAAGTAGTGGGAGATTCCCTGTTGGGAAGGTTCAACTATGGCTTCAACAGTGAGTCTAAAACACCATTACAAAATGCCATGCATTATAGCTGAATTCATTACATGTCAGGGGGCATCCTAATTTGTGATCCATGATGACTACGATCAGAGAGGACAGTCAGGATTGTCAACAAATTGATTTTGAAAGTAATATGATTGTGTGTTGGATTGAAAGGTTTTAATCCCAAATTAGCCAGTTCTTTGAAGTGTTTCACTCGTTACAAATACTTGAATAAGAGTAGATTACCTCAGGCTGATTGTTAAACCACTGAGGAAACACAACTTATCTGACCACTCTTGTGATTTTCTGACCAGCTGCTGTGATTCTTGCTTGTAACATCCTCCGGGTATCTGGCATTAAAACTGCTCTCTGAAACTGAGACCCATGAGACTGCTCTCTGCTGCTGACATTCATTCTCTTGGCCTGCTTGACCTTGCTCAGCAACATCAACAATGAGTTTTATGATTACAGCAGTCTTGAGTCTTGTTCAAAAGCTGAGGAGGACTCTTTATGACCCAATGCAGGGAGAAACTCCTGCAAAGAGTTTGAAGAACATCTACTATTTCAGTCCTCGCAGAAAATTGCAGAATTGCTCACAATATGTTTGATGGCAGTTGGTAGGAAATGCGTATCACAGATAAACAATGTCAGACACTATTGCAGTTATAAACCTGAGGCCTTTTGTTTTGCTGCTGTTCTCAAAACACAACAGTAGGTTTTGTATGGAAAACTGCCTTAGGTATTATTTTGTCCAAACAATACCTTGTGGAGGCACATGAAACGGTAATCTGCTTAAAACTGATGTTTGTGTAGGCAGCATGCTTTGCATAAATCCAACATGCACTTGTCATGCTATATGGTAATTATACAAATATTAATGAATAATAATGGAAAATATTTTGGAGGAAGTTCCTGAAAAGCTGGCTTCAAATCTGTTCCTGCTTCCTGTAGTTCTACATGGCTGTACTGCAAAACAGATGGCCACAAGACAAATACTGCAGACAGATGTGGGTGGTGGTCTAGACATGCTAGAGAGTGACAGCTCTATCATCTGTTGTGCTACGAAACCCCATTAAGTGAGCTACCCACAGTAATGTGAGAATATTATATCATCATAAACATCTTTTTTTGTCCTGTAGTGAGCATGTGTACATTATTTATCCTACTTTTCTTTTCCATTGGGCTATTTTGAGCTCCCGTATGTTACTGAGCATGACGGGTTGGGCTGCGCTTTTAGAGCAGTTAAAATACAGGGGCCGCTATCCATGGTGTAATGAAAAAAAGTCTTGCCTCAAACTATTCACTGTAAACAGTTTAACATCTTTCATTCGAGTCAAGTTCAGAAATTTCAACACCAATGTCCAGAAAACTGTACAGAAAAGCTGCTGGCAGTCAGCCAGAAAGTTCTAAAACAAGCTTATTACAACAGATTTTTTCGCTTACAGCTAATGGACCACTTGTTAGCCAAAAATAACCAATTTACAAATATGTGCAAATAATACAACTACATGGGGATATTCTTATTAGCATTTTTCAAGAACTGCTTGTTTTTGGGCTACCTATGCTCTTGAATGGATTGCATTGCTTTTTTGTGTTCAATGAAAGGATTTTTGGAACTATTTACCACAAATCAACATTACCTCTTCCACTTCATGTCATACTTTCCAGTATCATTTTTAGGTAAATTACAGAAAATGGGAATGGTCACCATGTCAGATTTAAGGATCACAGTGCCAGAAACAGTGCTGTGTTGGGTGACTGGCAAGACTACCCGAATGACCCCGACTAATCACTTGCGAGGTCAGAGGTGTGTGATGCTTGCAGTCAACAAAAAATCTGACATGCTAGAATCTTGCTTGGGTGTTGTGGGGCATCAAAGATGCTGCACAACAGGTCATTTACCATGTCAAACTACGTGGGTACAGATGTGTTCAGCCATGACACTGGTAATTTGTCAGGCACAACAAAATCTTCTCAAAATCGGGCAAGATTCACTGCAGATTCACTTTGCTAGTCTAGTGTACATACTCTCGTTGAGCTCATATTAGTAAGCAATCTGATGAAATGCTATCACTGGCTGATAACATGCTAGTTAGCCACAATACCCCATCAAGCCAAATGAAGAATGCTTTTTTCTAGAGACATATATTAAGCATTCACTCCAGACTCACAACTGCAAACCAGATGAAGAATTTCATGCAGGTGGTTGAATAAAATCAGATGGTGCCAGAAAGCTAATATGATCCATTTTGGACTCTTGAGCTCTTTGTTCTCTCAAAGGTCAGTGCTGTAAAGACAGCTTGCAATTTGCCAAACTTTTCTCAAGGTTCATCAAAGGTGAACACTACACAAAGGGGCACATACAGAGTTACTTTAAATCTGTGAGCAAATCATGGCAAGTCCATTGAAAATAATTTATTTCAGTCCAAAAGATTGCTG